>NW_008238664.1:11255768-11256301 GCF_000691975.1 Corvus brachyrhynchos
TAACCAGTTAGTGAAGAACTCTACATCTCTTTGACACCATCCACCCTTGGTAAAATGTGTGTGTAGCCAGTTTGCATAGGGACAGAGTCAAGCATGTGTGTGAATTTAACTGCCTCTGCACATAATGGAAGGTCTTTGAGAGCAGATGTAGTAGCAAACCTGGCTTGTACAAAAAGCCTCTCCTTTTGTCCCTCTGTAGAGCTGAATGGTAGTTTCCTGCCCTTGAAAGACACAGGGTTTGCTCCTCCCTTGTTTATTTCTCTTTACTGATGCTTATGCTCTCTGGACCAGGGTTTCTTTTTTTCAGAAGAGATTGCACAAATGTTTCTTTGTTTATGGAGCTGGACATAGGAAGGGAGTGGTGCCTGTGAGTGGCAGAGCTAGGTAAGTGGAAATAAATTAAGGGGATGATACCTCTTCCTTTGGTAGTAGCAGACGTTAAATTTGACTCAACCAACTTAATTCTTGGTTTTATTAGGGTTACTAATCCCATTCAGTAAAACAGAATAGACAACTTCCCTGTCTTAGGAGTA
>NW_008238664.1:11256315-11280306 GCF_000691975.1 Corvus brachyrhynchos
TGGGTTGATAGAAAATAGTCTTCTAAAACCCAATCCTAAACAGGATAAATCACTTAGTCTTGTTCTTCCATATCCCCACCAACAGTTGTACTGGCCTACCAGGGTCAGTAGACAGAGGTGGGAAGGAGTGGCCATGTACAGGAGTGGACTAGGGTAACCTGGTCACCAAGGGACAAGGCTGGAGCTGCTGTCTCTTGGTGACTTGGAAAGAAAAATCTCCCTTCCTGTTAAGTGTAGAAGTCGGTCTGCTGTTTTAAAGGATCATGGCCCAAGCTGCAGTTCAGGTTAAGAACTGAGGTTTTATTTGTGCACTGGGCCACGATGAACCAACACTGAATACGGAAGACTGAAATAGAGGTTGCATCCCCCTATTCCTCTTACCTGGACACCTACCCAAAGTGTAGGGCTTGGGCAGGGGAGTCTCTTAGGAAGCGTAGCGGAGTTGGCTCTCCAAGAGTTTCTGGGTGGCTCCTTGGAACTGCCATTGCTGAGAGGATCCTCTTGGCTTGGAAGCTTTGATCTGGGTACATCAGACTCTGGAGCTGCTGTAGTTGTCTCAGACTTGGCTTTGGATGACAACAATTTTGCATGGACACAAGAGGGCAGCGACAAGGAGGAAATTGTAATGCACCGAGGTGGACTCTTACAAATGTGGTGGAGAGAGCCAGTGTATTCCTTTTGATTCCCCAGCTGAGCTGTGTCAGAACAGTCCTGAAGTGTCAGTGCTTGTGAGGCAGAGGCCATCCTTAGACGCCTTAAAGTAGGAGAAGTGGAAATTCTGGCCCGAGCATGGCAGTCGAACTGGAAAGGCGCATGGTGGATCCCAATGCACTCCTCTGTAGGAAGCCTCAGAAGTGAAGACCCTGTGTAACCTCGTCTGAGAATGTAGTCGCCTGGAGGCAAGGTGGTGGCCATGCAGACTGGTACTGTCTGCATTTCACAGGAACTGAAGACAACTTCTGGGCTGCTGCTTCCAGACAAAGCAGCATTTTCTGTACGGAGGTCATCTTCCCTATCTCGAAGTTCCACTCTGGCGCAGGTTTCTTTGACCAGGTCTGGAGAATAATCAGAGCTTGGTTGTTGCATTCTTAATTTGCAGCACGAAGATTTATATCTATGCGTACCTAGGAAACATGATCACAAACAGCTCTTACAAACTTGCCATGTACATTTTTAAATGGGAAAATATGCAAATGGAAAAAATATCCAAACAAAGCAATGTAGATATATGCACAAGTACAGAAACCATTACCTTCGCATTGAATCCTGCTTAAATACAGGTTTCAACAGGTTCAAGACCCAATTTTGGCAAGCTGTTTGAACAGCTGCTAACTTTGAGTGTGCAAGCAGTGTCAGCATCAGTCAGTAGAACTAATTAGATGGTAAAGAGTAACTGTGTTTAGAAACTCTGCTCATCTGGTACTGCAGCCGCCTGATTTCCAGTTGCCACTCCCCCATCGATAAATGAGATTGTAGCACTGCTGTATGTGGGATAAAAATAAAGTCACTTGCTCTCAGGACTTGTTGCAAAATTCTTTATGTACAAATACTAATTTCTTGCTGAATTCTTAAGCAAATACAAATTGAACACTCAGGTAAGGTATGTCTCATTGCTCTTGCTTTCTTTTCAGCCTGAAAAGTACTTTGTAGTAAACTTTATGTATATCTTGTAATCAAATAATGAAGAAAATTACTTATATTAGAAACTTATCTGTTGATTAATCCATAAATAATCTTAGTTCTTTGATTCATGAAACTGTTTTAACATATTTTGATGTTTAGTCTTTCTAAAACTGAACTGACATTTCAAGTAACAATGAAGATTATGAATTCAATCTCTTTAATTTAGCTTCTTTGCTAAGAGGAATCTTAAATCTGTTCATGATTGCTAGCTTATTTGCGGAAATTTCATTTATTAGAATTAGTTTATTCAAACTATATTGACTTCTGTCTTGAGTTATTGAATATAATGCATTTAATATGGTTTTTAAAATCTAATTATATAGCTTCATCAGATTGATTTACAAAGTGGATAGAAAGAAATTATTTTATCAAGTTTGCTGGTTCAAAGTATTGCTTTTTACAAAATCTTCAGACATTAGAAGATGATCATTCAGATTCTTACAGAGAGAAATAGCATATCTTTATGATAGAAATGGCTTCTTTCACAACTATAGAGAATAGCCACGAATATATTAGCATCTATTAATTTCTCTTTAATGGATAAGAGCTAATTAACACATATGCTTATTAAAAATCCCATTTAATATATAGCAGAATGATAATAATGAGAAATTACTAATATTTTCTCCTTTTGAATGAAAAGATTGCATACCATTGCTCTGAGATTTGCTATTCTCGATTTTTAATATTTCAAAACTTTTATTTTATGAAGTGTAATCATGTCTCACTGATTGTTGTTTGGCCAGGGATTATCATTTCCTTTTTATTTTTTAATAATTTTTTTAAAATTATTTTTGGTAATCCTCTCTTCTCCAGGCAGAATTTTGCAACTTGGCATAAAGTTTCCAGATATTCATGTGAATAGTGATCTGTTCCAGAAGTAGAAAAGTTTAAATACATCTTTTCATGCAAATCTTATATTAAAAATATGACCATTTTTTGCTTTTCAGTTTAGCAAGCTTTGTTTTAAATAAGGCAAGACTTACAAATTTCTTTATGGGTATTTATGTGTTACTTTCATGAGTAGAATCTCTCAGCAGCAAAATATTTTTAAAGAAAATACACCATTAAAAAGTGCAGAAATATGGCACACACACGCAGAAAAATTATATGATTAAACTTACCAAGATAGCCAAGTAAATATGTCACATCCTTTTAAATCAGTTTTTCAACAAGTCCTTGGTTAACTGATGCTAGTCTTAACAGTAGCATTTTCTCTCTTAAAGCCTCCTTACTGAATGCTGGGATAGGGAACAAGCTTTTTCTAGTAGGATTGTTTCTAGGGGATTTGTTTCTCAGGTCAGATGGAAGTGGCTTCAGGATGAATGGCCCTAAACAAAAGGTAACATGATCCATACATTGGATTAAATTTCATGCCTTTTATATATCTGGACTTTTCACATTGAGAACATTTGGGAAGACAGATCTCTTGCAAGTATATAGTAAGTTGCAAGAGCAGATTAAATGCTTCCTCCCCTCTAACAATCTTTTTTTTTTTCTACTCTTGTGTTGATTCATTCAGCTGGATCTAACTATGCATTGTTCATCTTTCATGGAAATATAATAGCGGTATATCCCTTGTTTATATTATTTACGATTAGTTTTTAATTTTAACAAGTGTGCTAACTAGCTAAGTAATTTTTGAACACAGATTTTAGTACCAGAGTATTTGAGAATTCATTCAAACATTGATAATTCACTGTTTTTTTGTGTTGCAGAACTGTTTGGAAAATTCCAGAATTGATTAAGGCATTCTTTGGTTAGATGAATTGAAAGTGAAGCTTGGGAAAAGACAGTTTATTTGAGGATAACTTGTGTGGAAGCACTAACCTCTACAAATGTTCAGCTCTGTTGTATAATTAAGAGACATTTTCAGAGGGCTGGGTGAACACTTGCAAATGCAGACAACCTTTGCAGTACAATGCTTTCATTTCCTGTAAAGGTTTATTTTTTTCAAAACTCATCCACAGACCAAATCAAGATACCCCTAAACTGGCATAAATGCCCTTGATTTTGCATAGCATTGGATGTGACTGGGGATTGAGGGAGGATTATTCTGAGAGAAAGAAGTGAGAAAACAAACTCAAAGACTATTCACAAAACCATGACAGTGTTACATCATTTTTATTAGTATTTATCCAGTTTGATTTCTAGGAAAAAGAGATGTGCTCACCCTGTCTGATAGTTGATAGTACAAATGTATTTGCTTTAAGAAGCACTTTTAGGAATATAAGAATTTTTTCTATCCCTTTTTTCTTTTTTTTTTTTTTTTTGTGTGCATGTGTATCTTCTGTTGTTATTGTTTGGTTTTTGTTCTGACTCCTTATGGAGCTCTTAAGGTGATATTCGTTTCAGGACCAGATGAAATGGAACAGACCTTGTTGCCCGATGAAATATGCAAATGTCTGGAAATTTTACAGTGTTCAAAGCTGTCCTTTCCTACCCCTCAGGATAGACCTGGGCACACCACCTGAGGTGGTGAGGATCTCCAAGAAGTACACCCTCAGGGAAAAGGGGGCAGACAGCCAGCAAGCAAAGCCATACCCTTCCGGGGGGAAAAAACTACCTCTCTGCTGGGGTGAATGAGCCCTCTGCTTCTGGCACTCTTTACATTTTTGTGTAATACATAAACAGGCTCTTCTGCTGCCAAATCAATATCTTACCTGTGCTTTAAAGCTGCTATTATGATTCTACCTCCACAAATTCTTATATGAGTGTATCTAGGTGGCTCTTTGCAAGCAGCAGTCCCCAGATTAGTACAGGATCTACCAGACCAGACCTTAGTGCTGCTCCTTAGCTCAGAGAAGCCTAATGTAAATCTAACCCAAACTTCTGAATGTCTAAGCATTCAAATAGTGCTATTCTGTTTGCTTTTGTGCGATTCAGATGATGACAGAGATGGCTGGGCTAGTGTCTTGGGGCGACTTGATGTTGTACTCCCTATCGCTGCTCTATGCCCAGAAATTAGTTTTATGCCTTTCTATGCTTTTAAACAGAGCCTGAGCAGAGAGAGAAAACTGAGCAAACTTCTCAAAGCAGTGCTTTTCAAGGACAGACAGAGATAACACACTCTGTCTCTCTGCATTTTTATTCCGGCTGCTGCTGGGCTGCGGGGAGAGGAGCAGAGAAGCACCCTGCTTGCTTGTTCAGCCAGTTTTTCGATTTTTTTTCCTCCAGAGCGTTGAACTTTGTTTTTCCTGGAATTTTGGATTTTTTCCCTTTTTCTGCTGGACTGCTTCAATATCAGAACACATTGGGAGGACTTTCCACCGAGCACAGAGGGCCTGGCCTGGGCCAAGCCCCAGCTCCGAGGAGGAGGGAGACCAAAGGGAGGACTCTAACACTTTCCCAGATTTTTCTCCACAGCGAGAGATTGTATTATTTAGCATTATTATCTTTTTTCCTGTGTGTTTGTTAAATAAATAGTTTTTATCTCTTTCACTTTCCTTCGAGGAAAAAGTTTTTTTCCCGAACCTGGTGGGAAAGGGGTGGTTTGTAATCTGCCTTCTCTCAGAGTATATATTTCTAAATTGGGCCAAACTGGCACAGCTAGGAAGAAGGCTGTTGGATGTTTCTCAGGTATCAATACCTATCTTTGGGCCTTGATAGCTGCTGAAATTCTTTTTGAATGAGACAGTTGGGTAGATAGTAGTAAAAGTGAGAATGCTAGCCGGAGATAAGGGCTGATTAAAATTATTCTCTGACATGTAGCGCTGGGACTGGTTTAGGTGGCTTTGGGTGTAGCTAGGAAGAAACTTGGTTTTGAGGTAATTTTTGATCAATTAGTTCTCACTGAGACCTTGGAGTTTTTTTGCTTTGGGTGCTTTTTACTTGAATTAACCTACTAGTTTTTATAAAGAAGAGGTTACTCTATTTCCCTCCCATTAGCTGGAGTTATAAATTGAAGACTATGTAGTGTGGTCCAGGATTATGTACCTTCAGCAATGTCCCTGCAGGTCCTTTAGAGATACAGAAGTTAGCAGAGCTGCCTGGAAAAGTCCTCAGCTTTCTTCCTGGGTTTTCAAGCATCACTTGTTGTGTTTGCTCTTTCTTGTGTTTCCCTGAGGTGTCTCTCTTATTCTGTATGAGATTGTGTGTCAGATGCAA
The DNA here is from genome assembly GCF_000691975.1 of Corvus brachyrhynchos. Lineage (NCBI taxonomy): Eukaryota > Metazoa > Chordata > Aves > Passeriformes > Corvidae > Corvus > Corvus brachyrhynchos. The sequence continues at coordinate 11,262,106 of NW_008238664.1, forward strand.
ACTGTCTCTGGCTGCTGGCAAGTCTAGAATGTCTCACACATTGGCAAGGACAAAGACCATTAAGCAATGCCTGGCTGGCTAGGATCCTGGATTGTATCTAGGTTATAGGACAGGCTCATAGAGGGACATGTGCTGTATTTTCCACATACCAGAAAATGTCATGTTGCTGATTATCAGTTACCTCTTGAAAGGTCTCTGTGCATCAGCCAAAGGGGCCTCCTATTACAATGCCCTAAACCACAGCTGTTTACCCTCAAAAGCTTGCACATTCTCTATGCTGAGGTAAAAAGTTTTCTCTGCTCCTCTTCTTCCTTCGATCCTCTCATTGGAAATGGGCTTTATTTACTGTGTTGGATAACCTCCAGAATTTGGTGCGTCCTGAACATAGCTATCTAGCTATTACATTCTCTGAGCACTACTAATGGGTTAGTCCCTCGAATGAATGTTTGCCTCTGCATCCACAGGACATGTTTATGGCTGCTTGACAGCCCTTCCAAAACAAGAAAAGAAAATGGCATGTCTTTGCAATCCTCCTTTCCATATCCTTTGCTCTGTGTAACCCTTAACAGCCTCAGAGCACGGACATGATTGACATCAGCTGCAGCTCTACTTGTTCGGCTCCCTTGGTAACCAAAGCTCTGGTCTCCAGTGGAGCACCAGGGAATAAAGAGCACGCACATAGTGACCCCTGCCAAAAGTTCAGTTTAAATGGCTTGGGCTGTGCCACAAAAAAACTGTGTAGTAGATTAAGAGAGAAAATATGTTCTTCTGGGGAAGCACCCACGTATGTGGACAGGAACCTTTTGAAATTTAGTCAGAGAGACACTGTTTGAGTTTTCTTCAGGGCCTTACCTTTGACAAATTTTGGCTGATTTCATGGGACCAACATAAATTGCACAAAAAGCATTTTTCCTATAAAAGAAAAAATTCCCATTTTGTTAGTATGACACAGAGAGACGTTATTGTGACACAAAGAGACACATTTTTATCCTGCAGATTTGCTCTCAATAATATGGAAAATTTTACCTGAGAAGTTTCAAAAGCATCATTAATGACAGACACCCATTGTATGAAATCTCTGCCAAAGGGTTAAAATCCGGCAAAGCAAATGGGAATTTAATTATAATGAGCATGTATTGGATGATGTTTACATGCACCTTCAATTCTGCGTTAATAAGAGAGTTCTTTTATTTAAATCAGTAGACAGTAGTACTTTTACAGGAGTTCGCAAGTGATGTAGCCTGAATTCCCACTTTTACACAATTATTTCTGTATAAAGCATTTAGTTTTGAATTTCCATTGGAGCAATTGAAAATACGATCTATTGAAGAAAAACAAAATGGAGCCAAAAATAATCCCTATGAATTGCTATTAATAGAAAAACTTTCTAAAATGCTATGAAGTTTTCCATGAAAAGACAATTGCCTTCGAAAGGATTTAGGAACATTTGCTCAGCTAAGGATACTGGATGGAGTAGACCCCACAAATATACAGTGGAAAAGGTAACTCATTTTCAAGTAAAAGAAAAGGTAAAAATTAATGATTGGAACTGATATGGAAATAGCCCTTCCTGGACTGCAGGGCACCATATTTTTGCAAATTGATTTTAATTGGTTAACTATGAACATTTGGAAAGCATGTAATTAAGAAAAATAAAAGCTTCTATTTTGAAATAGTCTATTCTTGCATAGTATAAACCAAGCTCCCTGAACTCGAAAACAATTATGAACTAGATAGGATATAATTAAAAATAAATATGCCAGTCCAGGGAGTAATGAAAGATGCTATTCACAATTCACTTACATATTACTTTAAAGGCAGCTTGGTTACAGGAAAGTAGAATAAAGTGATAGATTTGGACTAATGTAGAGTCAAACACCAGCAACATTTTATGGCAGCTGTGTAATTATTGTCTAAGCAGCATAGCTTCAAAGCAAAAGGGATTAGGCTTTTGAAAGGTTATCCTCAACAGAAAATCACAAACAAACAACAAATCCAAGGGAAATCAAACACAAAAGGTTGACATTAACCACTAAACATCAGGAAATGCCACAGTTCAGTCTGGCTGTGTAATTGTGCTCCTGCTTTTTCCTGTGCATTATCTCACAGGCTGATTACACGGATGCCTGAAGTCCCTCAAACAGAATCTATCAGATATAATGACCTCACACAGATATAAACCTTTGTATGAGTTCAGTGTTTCTCACCAATATGTCTGTAAGCCAGTGACAAATTTGGGGTTATCAGGTGGATAAAAGAATGTGTTCAAATGATGACTAAGAGGACTCAGACTCTGTAAAATAAAAGTCATATCTCCATCATCTCAAGAGCCACAAAGAATTCTTTAAGGGGATCTCAAAATAAGTCTGGAATATAGACTGAATGCTCATGGGGAGGAGTATGAAAAAATATTAACACTGCAAGTTAATGCATTGCTTTTCCTAGAAAAATGAAATCCAAGATGAATGTGATATGGAATCATGAAGTCCTGCCTCAAACAGAGACCAGTAGCTGAGATTTCAGAGCTGGCCTCCAGCTGGGACCACTTGTGATATTTACAGGTAATGCTCACCTGTGACACAGTTCTGTGTCTCAAGTCTTGAAGCCATTATCAACACCTCCTGCTATGCTGGTCTGTGGCTGTTACATTGAATTTTGGCAGGCTGCCCAAGGTCCCCTAAGCTGAATCTCTCATCTTTCCCCTTTCTTTGAGAAGCCCGCCCATAACCTGAGCTACAAGACTCAGGTAAATATGGCAGAAACATTTTGAGTGTGTATTTGCCCATGTGTGGAAGAAAAAAAAGGGAAGAGAGAATTCCAGAAAAGGACAGCTCTTTGGGAGATCAAGGGATCATCTCAGGGATACGAAAGGGACAAATGAAAATGAAGTCAGTTAACTTCCCGAGACAGAAGGTATGAATGTCTTCTTCTTACAGATTTACAGGTCAAGGGACAGGTATGCCTCATTTCTAAAATGAGTCTTGGATCCAGACACAAAGTTCTGCTTTACTTGCAGCCTTATACTGTTTCCTGACTAAAGAACAAAGGAAAACAGCTACTGTGTTTTAATCAACAATTCTAGTGTCCCAGTATGTGATGTGATTTCTTGCTCTGGTTTCTATCTATACAATCTGAATTCCTTCCAGAGCCTAGAAACTGTCCATAGCATCATCCCAGTTGTGCTCTTTCCCTCTCTTCTCATTCTAGTCAGATCAAAGTGGATGGGGTTTTCAGGGATTTGCATGAGATTCATGGGGTGTTATAAGCCCTGGCATGGGGTAGGAGCTTTCTAAAATGTAATGGTGTCAGTCACAAGCTTTCTGCTCTCGTCGGCCTTGTTCCTCATAGCTGGGTCTGCAGTGAAGCATGCTTGGGGAGCAGAGAGAACTGACATGTGCATACAACAGCACCTGGGAGGTGGTAGGGGGAGGTGGCTGAGACGTTTTGTAGGGCAGCTGTAGTGAGAATGCAGGGGAGATAACAGTTATAGATAGATGGGGAACTAAGAGAAACAGGAACTCGAAGTAGCAGTAGCTAATCATCCATGCTCTGAAGCAAGTGCCTGCAGGAAAATCCATCCTTCAGCCATGTACTCATTCTCTCTTCTTTTCTAAATTTTCTTGTTGTCAGCATGTCTTTGATGGAGCAAGGGGTGGGTGGACGTAGCAGCAGGTTTACAGGGCTGTGCAAAGAAACCCTCACTTTTCCTCTGATATGATAGTTCTGTGTAAACTGCAAAAAACTGGATAGCTTCATCCAGTACCCTGTGACTTCTCACCAAACACCTTGTCAAACTTAATATATTGTTTACCATCAATTTCTGCATATGGTACTTCAGCCAAATTTCACATTTTTGTAACTGGTTTCAGTGTAAACAAACAGGAATAAGCAGCTGAAGGAAATTTTCCAAAGCAGTATAGAAGTACCTTACTGAAATTTGGATGAAAACTTTCATTGGCATAATTCTTTCTGCCTTCCAGCTGCTGACAGTACAAAGTGCTAGATTAAACAGTTTGCCTGCCTGTGAGATATTTCAGGTTCTCAGAATAAGAAGTTGGATGATCAAATAATCAATGTTTCATGTGAAGACAGGTGTTTGGTTCAATGGGGAACTTGTAAAGCATGTTTGGACTAATTCCAGGAATTGGGAGTTGGGTCAGTTTGCCCTACCTCCCTTCTTGTCATCCTTTCCCACTGCCATATAGGACTACATTTTCCTACAAGACTGGTTTTGATCACCATTACTTGGTTGGCCAGCTGTATTTCCAGCTTCCTTCTGTCAGGGAGACAGATTTAGAGAGAGTGGGTCATAGTTAGACTCTCATTAGAGAGAATTGTGGAGGTCTGATTGATGCAGATGGTCATGGGCTGTACATTCACAGATGGGATGCTGCAGATGAGAGATTTGCTTTGCCATGGATGGAGGCAGCATGCAGTGGAGTATCAGAGCCAGAGGTACCATCCTTCGTTGTTGCAAAACCTCCCCACAGTATTTGGTGGTAAGATGCTTTCCAGCAGCTTTATTCTTGTTCCTGGACAGAATAGGGAATGCTCCTTCTCATAAGACATAGAACATTAGATTCACCAGATGCTTTTTTCAGCAAATCAGGCATTAGGGGGTCTGGGGGCAAGTAAGTTGCCTGGGAGGATAGGGGAATTTGGCTCACTGCTCAGCAGAGGATGTCCCAGGCCCAAGGGGACTGTTTATACCTTGGTATATCTTTGTAAGCCAGAGGGAAATGCCCTTTCAAACATGTTAAAATTCATTAAAGCTTTAGAGAGAAAAACAGAGTCTGGATAACCAGATGTTTGGACGGGGTATACTCTGGCAGTTGGTAATTAGCTTTATAGAAGTAGGACAAGAACAGACTGATCACAATAGAAATAATAATATGCTGATCTTTTCTGTTTTTCTGTGTCCCACCCCTCCATGACTGCCTGCTTGTTCCCCAGAGATATCAAACCTTTGGCCAGAGCAGTTAGAAATGTGGTTTAAACAGCTGTCATTTTGCATCCTGCTGGCTGTTTAGCTCCCTTTTATCCTCTGTCCCAGATGCAGGGCTCTTCATGAATGATGTACTTGCATAGTCCCTCTGCTTGAAGTACTGACTGTCCTTCCTGAACAAGTTCTTTCTCAGTGTCATGCAAGACAAAAAACCAACTGCTGTCCCAACAGTAGTTAAATTTTTTCAAACATTTTCGTTTGTTGATGTTTGTTTATTGTTAAATACTGGCAGCTGAGCAGCCATTGTCCATGATGGTGCGTGTGCATCTACACTGGCACAATGGACTGCTCTGTGACTATAGATTTTCTCTTGTGTTTTCTTTTTCATTGGCAAGTTAAAACAATATAGAACTATTTCAGTCCCAAACCCTGAATAAAGGATTAAGAATTTAACAAAGAAATACTTCTAACGCTTGTGAGAAAAAGCAGCTGAACATCATTCCCGTAATTAATTGAATGACTTGTCATAGAATAATACTATGGTTTACACTGTTGGGGACCTTAAAGATCATCTAGTTCCAACCCCCTGGCATGGGCAGGGACACCTTCCACTCGACCATATTGCTTAGGGCCCCCTCCAACTTGGTCTTGAACCCTCCCAGGGATGGGGCATCCACAGCTTCTCTGAGCAACTTGTTCCGGTACCTCATCACCCTCACCGTAAAGAATTTCGTCTTAGTATCAAATCTAACCCTACTGTCTTTCAGTTTTAAGCCATTCCCTTTGTCCTATGGACTTAAAATTAGCTCATTTTAATGACTTTGGGTGGCAACTATCATAAATGTCTGAAAAGAGTCTTTATCATGCTCAGAAAGTTAAGTAACTGGTTCATCCATGTTTCATACTGGATGAAGTTCTACAACTTCCATTCTTTTGTGCTGGGAATACCGGCACTGCAGACACTGACTTGCTGGGAGGTGGAATTGGCATACCTTTAGTCCACCACCATTTCATAATGGTCATATGAACTGTTTGTTGATGATGGAATTAGTGGAACCACTTCTCACCAATCAATATTACCACCTTGGGATACTGTCTAGTTTACTGAATACTTGTCTGATAATCATGTTACCTACCTACCTATTAAAGAAATCCATGGCCATAGTAGCATGGCAACCTTGAAAATCCTCAAGAAGTTTATAAATTGCTTGTACCACCGTACTAAGTGGTTAAATTGATACTAACATTTTACTGGTTTTAACAGGTGTGAAGGTAAAAGTCTGTGGTGCCCTAAAGGAAATGTTGTGATTAGAATGGTGCTCAAAGTTTTGAGATCAAGTCTAAGCCTTAATTCAGTGTTTTCCTACATCCTTCACTTTATGGATCTTTAAGTTTTGGCCAATGAAGAAATATAGCCTTCTGAAAACTTTGCATATATAGTTAATTACAAAAGAGATATGCTTTCTTAAAAATGTGCTCTTTAAAAAATCTGGTTTTGTGGGCACCTTGGAAATAGTTCACAGGACTTTGAGAGATCTGCAAACTAGAAGTTGAAAGTTCAAAGCTACAGGTTTAAAGCATAAAGGATGTTGTTCAGTGAGCCATCACAGTAGGGACAACATTATTTAGTAATGATGAATAGAGAGCAAACTTATTGTAATGGTAGCATCTCTAGTATTTACTAATTAACTATTTCCTTTTGAAATCATTCTACAAGGTCAAATGTTTGCTGCAGAAGAGTTTGCCATCTCTTATCTTGGCTTGTGTGTGTGCTGCTGTGCAGTGATTGCTTCACAAGGAAGGCTAATGTCTATGGAGCTACCAGAGGACAGATTTTCTCTAAGCGTTGATTTTGTACATTGTTGAAGTGCAAGGACCAATCCTGAAATTGGATATGATTTATTCAGTGGGTGGGAAAGTTGTCTGCAGCAGGTGGATTTATTCCAAACTCTAAGAAGCTACAGCCCTGTAGGAATTTTTTGTTGCTTGGATGTGTGTGAAAGGTGTTTGCAATGTTTGATAAACAGCACAAGAGTAGGATAAAAATCTCTCTGGCTTCTCAAGAAATCTCATTATTCATGGTGTAACTGTAAAATTTGCTGCTTGCTGGTGAGGACAAATTTGAAATGAAAATAAACATTTTCCTCTCTTTATGAACTCTTAAACCATTTATAAAATGTTACATATGTATTCACATATTCACACACACCTTCCTAGAAGTTTTTGTCCTTGCTTATTTTCTGCACAGTGCTTTTTTGTTGTTGTTGAATATCTGTGACATATGAGCTACTCATACTTTTTGCTCAACACAAGGTGGCAGTAAGATATTGTCCAGTGACATACAATAGCTTGGGTTGCTTGTTTTCCCTCCTGTTTACTTAGCCGTCAAATAACAAAAGCCCTTGTGATGAATGAGCATTGAAAGCAAAAGAGGTTGTAATAACAACGGTTTAAAAGGTGCACAGATAAAGCAAATGCTCCAGATAAGATTCCAACTGATTTGCTACACTATAGTAAGCCATATTGTATCATACTGCGGACAGTATCACAAAATGATATATTGCTCTCTTTTTATCCTTCTGTTGTTATTATTTCATTGGAATTTGCACATTAAATAAAGGCTGCTAGTGCAAAGGTGGAAATTTACCTGGTTTTCAATTTGTAATTTAAAAACAACACAATATTGTTTGAGATTCTGCATGTTGGAAGAGACAAAGCTTTCTACCTCAGTTTTTGGTTGTCTGGAAAACACTCCAGTATCATTGCATTGAGTAGTAGCTAGAGCAATAAACTCCTTTTCAAAGTGAAGTGAGAGGGAGAAATAAAGAGCAATGTGCCAGAGTATTTCACTGACGATGTTAGGAGAGGTTTTTCCCTTGTTTTGGTTGGATATAGGTCATATGCTGACAATCCTGAGTGCAGACCAGCAATTTGCAAATGTAGCTGCTGTTTCTTTTATTATTTGTATTCATATTCCAGCAGGCCCAAAGCAGATTCAAAGCATGGCTGGGATACTGGACTTGCTAATATGATTGAAATTCATCCTTTTGGGACAAGATATGGTATTTAAGGTCCATCTCACTCCCAGCTTCCCAGAATACTATGAAGCATTTTTGCATCATGTTTTTGACTAGCTGTTTACCTGAAATGGAGTTCCAGCAGCATGACCCCAACCTCCCAGCGGCCACTTGGTTTGTCTGTAGCCTCTGTACACACTAACACACATGTTGAGAACAAAACACAAATTAGAGATGTTTCTGACAAGCTGATTGAATGGAAACTCTGCCTCCTCGTTTCACAAGTTATGCACGTGCGGTTTATTTTCCAAGAACTGGTTGGCAGAGATCATGTTATTCTCTTTTCCATCAGAATGATTCACTTATAGCTGCTAAAAGCCAATACCACTGTTGATACTGTGAACTCCTGTGCATGTGGATCACTCACACTCAACTTGGAATATGCATCCTTTAGTATCTATCAAAAATCTATTCGTTTTCTGATGTTATAAAATAATAAAGACTATTATAAATACTGTTACACAGCAATGTAGACCTACTTCTTCTCTTGCTTACCCCTTACAGTTTTGCCCTTGAATACTTGCCATCAGGAGATGAATTATGGACTTTGAGACTATACAAAATAATGCAGTTTTCAGGAAGAAAATTCCCAGTAATAATCTTGATTTTATGATAATGGCTTTTATGATAATGAAGAATAGCCCCTGCAGAGCACCTTTAAAGTCGTGTTTGCACTATTCTCAACGTGTGATTTATGCATGATCACAGGGTTTGGTGTAATAAAATGATACGCTGTAAAATTTATCTTCTTTGTCTATGTATGACTGTTCAAGATAATAATAAAATTGATGGTCCTAGGGACTCTTCTGGAAATCTTCTTAGGATTCAGCTGTTGTCCAAGGACTCTAAACTAAATGTTTCATGTGAGTTTCATGGTTCTGCATCATAAAAATCAAAAATGTGTAGAAATATTGTTATTATTGTTATTCTGTGCTGAGCTAACAAGTCATGTGTCTTCTTTCTATGGGACTAAAGATAACAAACACTGCAACACTTGGCTGCAAAGTGATAATTATTCACAGAGAATAGGGGCTTCTGCTTCAATATATACCTGCAGTTTCCTTGGATGAAAGTCCAGCAAATCTGATACTGCTCAAAATGTGACTCTTATAAAACTGAGACTCCACGGTAAAGGAGTCTTCTCTGAAAATATCTGGCTACTTGTGAAGTCTTTCTAAGAGAGTTTTAGTATCTGGTAACATTGCTTTGAAGTTTTTACATTATTTTAATCATGTGCCATTGATTTAAGTTTGTAAGCCTGAAATAGCAGCGCATTTTTGACACCCTCATATTACATTGGAATGGCTGAAACTCTAGTAAACAGAGCTATTACATTGAATGCCCAAGAGAGGGACACGGGAAAAAAAAAATCAGTAGCATGCTCCAAGAAAGAAATCTGAGGTCAAACAGTTTTCATGGGAGACAAACTACGTGGCTGGTATTATCCTGGCTAATTGTGGGTTACAGAATCTCTCTTGAGATTTTATCATGGCCAATTGCTGTATTAGCTTTCCTTTTCTACATCTGTTTGTGGGTGTGGAGAGCACTCAGAAGTGACCCTTTCCTTGAAGACTTTTTGTACAAGGAGCACGGATGAGATGCTAGCACAGACTGTCTGAATGGATTTGCTGTGCTGTTCGTAGGTTTGCTGGCCATGTTCACATAGACAGCAGACAGGTTCTCTGTCTTTAGGCTTCTCTGCACAGTGGATGGTTCTCTGGCATAAATCATGTTTTGTATGCACATGAGGAACAACGTGGTCTCTGCTGAGAAGCAGGATAACCTCAGGGTTAAAGATATTTTGAGGAATTTTCAAGCCAGTTAAGTTGTCTGCATAAACAAGGCCATCCTGTCAGTGAAGTGTTTCTTAATTTCTGCTTCTAATTAATACATGCAGTCACATCTTTTTCATACAAACACCTGATTTCCAGCTCATTTCCCAACCCTATTAAAATTGGTACAACAACCAGTGGTTTCAGCTGGGTTAGGACTTGAGCATCTGTCATTAAGAGTTGCTGTGCAGTTTTAAGGCAAACCAGTCTGAAAAGCTTTATGTCTTAAATGCTAGCAAATTCTGGGACCATATAAAAATGATACCTCTTTCTTTTCTGAGTATCTTACTATGTGGTACAAAGTTTGGACTAGACTATGCTTGTTATATTTACTGTGACATTCATTTCTTGTACACAGAGGCAGGACTTCTCTTTCAGAAGGCAGGATTGTGGACGACAAGCAGCTGAATAGCAGGATGATGGTGCTTTTTGGGAAATAGTCACTACTTTGTTTTATAATTCTGTATTGCAAAAAGGATCCAGGTGTTACAGATTCAAGCTTTAGTCAGAAGTTCTCCATGTCTTCATGCAGAGAAAAGAATAAAATTTTTAAGTGTATCTTAAATGAAAATTGAAGAGATTATAATGTGTTTTTCTTACAGTAGGTCAAGAAGCCAAATACAGCCCAAGCAAGTGGAGAAAGACACAGATTTTGGAGCAGTGCAGATCCTGGTATTTAAACAACCTAGGATTACAAAAGGGACTTTGTAATTGAATTGTAAAAATTTAGCATACTATGAGCTGCATGCTCCTCTTGTATCATCAGTTGTTCATAAGCTCATTACTTATCCCTGAAGGCTAGACTAATTTTCTTTGCGGTCTTCATCCTAAGTATTTTGTTAGCAGGAAAGTAAATGAAATAAATTCTTTCTGATTCCATAGCAGAAAAATCTTAGGTCAGCACTGAGTGCCATTTGTATGTTGTCATTGAGAGCCAGCTTGACTCTGGGCATAAAGTATGAGAATTTGACTCCTGTTTGATTTTAAGAATAAACTATTTTAAGGTTATATTGTGTGTCTTATCCTATGAAATCTTTGTTTTTAGTCCTAACTGCAGAATTATTCTTGTACAAGTGTGTTGGTAGTACTGTCTAGCAAATACCCAGTTCAGAACCACAGAACAGATTCTCAGAGATTCACAAGTGCGGACTGTGAAATGGTGACACTTCCACCCTCTCTATCCCTTGTTTGTCCCCTGGACTGGCACCAGCAGCTCTAGCTTAGAAATCAGTAGTTGCTATGCACAAAAGTCGAGATTCATGTATTCCCAACTGTTTGTTACGTTGTTTGTCTGAGACCAAGTAAGTGAAACTTTGCATTTGATTTTACGTAATGATGAAGAGTTGCATGAAAAGTTGGCATGACTGAGAGGACAGAAGAAATTTGGTTTGGGGCCAGGCTAAAGAGATGATCTTTTCTCAGCTTTTCCTGCCTTTGATTCTTTGGTAGAGAACCAGTTTATTTGTGACAAGGGAGAAAAATTAATACTAGATTGGACTTAGATCACCACTGATATTTTATATAGGGATCACTATTTTATATGAGATACCCAAATCTGGGGCTAAAATTTCTGTTCTACCAAACAAATGAGTCTATGATCTACTTTATTAAGCAGCTCATTACTAGTTCAGGTAAGCATTTTTCTATATTTGGGTCCTTTGCCAGAAATTATTGACTGCCATAGTTTTGTTTTCTGTCCATGAGCTAGTGACCCCATGCAATTTTTGTTTCTATTTTTTTACTAGGTAGAAGTCATGAAGTTTGCTCTTTTGTAAGACAGTGTTGTTAAAGAGTTTTTGTTGGTTTTACATAAAGGACATACCCATAAGTTGAAAGTTGTGGTTTTAAATAAACCAAGAAAACAGAGGGAAAGAACTAAGGCATCCTAAAAAACCACACCCACTCAAACTGGTAATTTTCCAGGTACACGTGGATGTTACATCCATGCTAGAGAAAAAGCATGGGGTCCTTGTGTCCCCTGCTATTGGTGTTCCAAAACTCTACCTTTAATTCTGGCTTGTTTACAGTGATTAAAAAAAAGCTGGCCAAAGCAGAAATTTTAAGTTTTCTAAAGCTTCAAGGATCTTTTTATATTATTGAGACTTCAGTAATGGTAGTACACAGCATTTTGCAGTTATTATTGGCACTAGAGAGACCACAGAAACACCATATGAGTCCTTGTGATTAGTCTAAATGGGTCACTGCAACAAAACTTGCCTGTAGTAGGCTTCATCAGGCAACATGAATGTGTAGTTTTGTTGTCGATTCTCTGAATAATTTGAAGCCCTAGTTCAAAAGTTCATCTCTTTCTTGGCTGCAAGAAATGTCAAAAGCCTTCCCTAGGGAAGTGATACTACTGGACATTGTGTTAAAAATACTCGTTTATCATATTTGATACATTACAAACAAACAGAAAGTGTATCTACGCCAGATTTGGAGTGCAAGTTTCAAAGTAGTGATGAATATGATGTCAGGGGGATATGATTCCCAGGTGCCTAACTCTACACCTTTCACTATGCAGAAATGGGGTCCTCTGGATCTTTAATGAGTAATACTCCCCTTGCCTTATCCTGGGGACGTGAACAGTAAGCTGTGGGTTCCAGACCCACAAAGGAGACCCACCAAGTTTTAGAAAATGTACCTGTTGTAGTCTCTAGCTTGTACATCTGAACTGACAGAACAGGTAAAGGGGTTTCTGCTCCCGAGCTTCCCTGTCTTCCCCCATCCTTTAGTACTCTGGGTATGGTACAGTGGGGACTCCTGCAAACACAGGGCACATACTGGTGTGCATGGGGTGCTGTGGCAGGGAAAGGGAGTGACAGCCCTTCTCTAGCTTTAGCTGCCAGGCACTGAATCTTGCTCTGCAACTGCAGGCACAGGACAGTCTATTGGAAATCTCTTCCTCATACAGTTACTTGTGCATTAGGGCAAGATCACCTCTAATTTCTCCTTTGAAGAATTTCAGTGTGATTTGCTTACCAGTCTCCCTGTAAGAAGACTTTTTCTTAAAATCAGGCTGTTTTTGTACTCCTCTTTTGGATTCAACATCTTAACAATTTCTAAAGGACAGAGCATTTAATTCTGATTTTGTGTTTTTGATTTTGGTGTGTGAATTCTCACACACCAGAAGTTGTGATCTAATAGCAACTGGAATATACTTCTGTGTGTCAACTCTGCCACAGAAGCATTGGTCTGTATTTGCAAAAGCTGGTTAATGCTTGAAGAATGAGGTTAAAATGCTTGTGAGGTCAGAACCTGAAGAGAACCTTGTACTAACAGCTAATTAGGGATGTATCCACATTTAATGTAACAGTAGCATTTTTTACTAAACAGCTTTCTTCTGTTAAATAACTTTGTGCTCAAGCATGATCTGATGGAAAAGATTAAGTATAATCTCAGAGTCTGTGATGGAATTTTCTTTAGGCATGTCTAAGTCACAGCATGGCAGCATCAAACAGATTGATTCAGACTCTCAGAATTATGAGATTTAATAAAGAAATAGCCATTAAATGCAATACTGCCTTCCTAAGAGTTTTGTGGAGACTTCACGCCAGGAAGAATCTACCTTTTTTCCTTCAGTTTGGATGGGAATTCAATACAGATTCAAGGTGCAGGCAAACAAGTCTGCAGCTGCCTGAAGATGGGATTGCCTTGCTCCCTGTGAAGCTTCAAGAGAGGACTGAATGCATCCATGTGCTCAGGAAGACAGCAGTCCTGCATCCACTACTCTGAACAACAGCTCCTGTCTGAGCCTGGTGGTCCAGCTGAGAACTGACTTCTCTGGAGGAGGAGGGGGGAGAAAGAGAGAGTAAGAAACAACTGTGAAAGAAGAAAGGCTGGTTTTATCATAGTTTGGTGAGCTGAACTGCCTCACTGAGACAGTGCTGAGTGCCAGAGCGGGTGGAAAAGAAGTGCTACCCAAAGTGGAGATCTGGGAGGCAGAGCCACACCCTAGGCAGCAGCAAGCTGTTAGACGGGCAGATTTCTTTTCTTTTTGACTCTCTGCTTTGTCACCTTCCAGGTTGCTCCTTCCCTGTCATAGCACACTGTCACAACTCAGTTTGCCTTTTGCCTCCTCCTGTCTCCAGTTATGCTTCCTTACATTCTCCTCCTCCCTGCCAGTTCCTGTGGCCCTTATATGCCAACCCAAAACCAGCTGAGGACGGTCTAGCTTCAGCTTCAAAAGAAATTATGGGAAATGGCAGATGGATTTGGCAAAGACATTACCATTTTTCCAGTAACTCAAAGATACTTCTGTGCTGTGATCTACAGTGGCCTGGATAACCTTTCCTCACCATTGCTGTACTGCACCACTTTAGATCTCCTGATTGCTAAAGACCTCTTGCTCCTGATAGTTGTGGGTTTCAGTAGTTGTGGTTACATGAAATCAGCATCCAGATTCCTCGTGTTTGTGCAGTGTCCTGTGTCATGGCCACAGAATAACCACAGGTGTGCCCTGTCTCCTCCCCAGAGGAAAGCTTTGCTATTAAAAGGGTCACCACTTTAACTTCCTCTGGGCCAGCTATTTTGACAGAAAGGCTGCAGTGGTCTGGCAACCAGCTCACTGGGGCTGAAGCTTCAGGGCCAAAGGTCCCTATTCTAGGCTATTGTTAAGAATTCAAAATAAATAAGAAGTAAATAATGATTTCAGCTATGACACTTTACTTCAATTTCACAAAAGAGGATGAGCCAATAGAAACTAAATTTGCAATTATCCTTTCCATTTTAATCTACGTATTGTCATATACATGTCTTGTTCATATCACACACACGTGTGTTTTTATTCATCATACACAGAAAAGTGAGCAGTGTTTCATGCTGCCAAATATTCTTCTGTATAGAATGCCTCCTCAAATACAGAATCTCTGGTGAAGAACAAGAGCTGGTCAGTGGCAACAAATATGTGCCATAGGAAGTCCATCTTAGGTACTCAGTGGTCAGTAGCTGTGACTTTCTCACTGCTCTGAGCCCTTCAGTGAGGCACCCAGCCTGTCTTCATCTGAGCTCATCACGTCATAAGTGGAGACAATAATCAGCCTTAATTATTGTCTTAGCCCCAGTGTAAATAGAGTGATGATTAAAGGATGAAAAATATATGAAATGACATTATATTGCTTTTCCTCTCAAGGATTAGAAAGCATTCTTCACATCACAGCACAGTCATTGCTAAAAGCTGCAATTTCTAATGGCTCAATTTAAAAGCCTAAGGTACTACACTTGTACTTGTGTGACCTATTACTGCAGTCACTTTTGGGGAAGTTCTCTCTTCTTTTAATACACAGTTTTGGAAATTTTCTTTCTCCAGATGTAAAATCTCCTGGAGAGTTTGTTTTTCATATAGCAATCATCTCAGCATTAAAAAACAGTAACAACAACAAAACCCAAAACAAGTATCCAGTGACCAGATACTCTGACTAGGTTCAAAATGCAAGAACATGTCAGAAGCAGAGGTGATGTCAAAGCGCCACTGTAAGAGAAAAGTGCATCAGTTACAAAGCAGAGAAAACAAGCAGAAAACATGCCAATTTAAAAGAGTGTCTTTGCTATGCTTTAAGTTTCTGGTCAATACATTAGAAAGTGTCTTGGCAAGTATTCTCAAACTTCAGGTATGCCTCTTCAAAGATACTGTGAAAGATCTCTCTTACCTACTAATTCAGAGTACGTATTTTTCATGGTAAAAAGATGACGTATAATAAGCACTCCCTCCCTCCCTACCTGCTGAATGGAGAAAGCCCTGTGTCTGTTGGATCAGAGCCCTTGGTCCAACACTAGGAAAATGTTGCACCATTTCTTTCAGTTTATGAAACACATCTGTTCAAAAGCCTAGTTCAAGTTGCCTGAGACTGCCCCTGCCTTCTTTTTCTCTAGTAAAAATGTGTGACTTAGGAAGAACACTAGGCACAAGAGTCTCTTTTCCTTAGCTTATACATTTTCCTATGCTTCCATATGTTTACTTTTATATGATAAAGATTGTCAAGTTTTAGTAGCTGCCTCCTAACAAAAGAACTCTTTACGTGGGAGTGTACCAAAGCAGTCATTGTTTTATTTGCCTTTGAGCCCATGCTGTTCTCTATAAAACTCCAAACCAGGGTCAGAAATGCAGCCATATAATGAGGTGAAAAGGCACTCACTGCAAACAGAAAACCTTAAATAAATAGCTTGTTTTCAACTCATAGACTGACCTGTTTAATAGGTCTTGTGAAAACTGCCTGGTAATAATATGTTATTATGACCTTGTAGAAGCCTTACCACATGAGAAAGGCAGTATATGTTTAATATTTTATTTTAGTTATTGGTTAAGTATTGTCTTATATGCAGAAGACCAAAGAATGAAAGTGCACAGAATAAGGTTCATGAGTATGTCCAGTTTTCCTGTGTACTGAGGAGCTGTTTTAATGCACTTTCCCAGGTGTTAGTCTCTTGATGAGTCTGATCTTTTTATAAACTTCCTCTAGACCTCCTGATTTCTCTGTAAAAGTATAACCTTTCTCTGAAATTAGTCACACTATTTCTTGGAGTTCTGAGGATCAGGCTGTGGTGATGCCTGGCAGCACCCTGTGTGCCCAGATACTCCTCACGGGGAGCTTCTGGCACCTGTGAACTCTTTCACTTGTTTTACCACCTGTGCCTTTGTACTCTCCTCTACCAAGTCACAAACATCCTTCACAATTATATCTGTGCACCTTTCTTCTCCCATTCGCATCACAGCTGCCTTTTTCCAGCTCTGTTTACAATCAGTAAGGAGTCGTGAAAAGATTTGAAGGAAGTCAATGAAAGCTTGAGAGGAGACCACAAAATACTGGAAGATGCAGAGTTACTTGGCAGCAGCGTGGGACTTCGCTGGGTGAGGAAATGAATGCTTATGCTTGCCTCCAGTAATGACAGACTGTTCTTCCTTTCCTGACCTGAAGGAACTGAGCTTCTGCCAACTCAGGGGGAGCACAGGGACAAAAGGAGGTTCACAGGAAGGCATCTGAGTCAGAAAAAGAAGAAGCAAAAATCTGGGAGAGGGTGGTTACTCTTTCAGAAAATTTGGGAAAAGTGGCTTGAAGTTTATAATGGTTTCATGTATCCCGGACTACTGAAAATTCCCTCACTTCTTTTCTTTTTTCCAAACCAGGAAAATTCTCACAAATGGGAAACAACAGTATTTATGAAAAATCGTTTTCCATCTATCATCTGATTCCCTTAATGTACCTGATAGTTTTTCTGCTTGATAAAATCAAACTCAGCATGGCAAGGCCCACAGGCTGTAATCAAATAGTACTCATAAATCTAAAAATTAACACTAATTAGACAGATCTAAAAAATGAATCAATAAAGTAAAAGTCATTACTGTGATCTTGAACTATAAGTTTATGACCTCATGATTTGACTTGCCATGTTCACCTGTAGTCACTCACAAATCCCAGACTATTTGGGAAAGTTTATAAATATATAAAAAAAGGTTTATAAATGCGATGATGGGGCAATGAATATCTCCCACTCCTTGCATGAGTCCATACAGTACTCTCACAGGAGTAACGTAGAACACTATCCAGTCATCTGCTCCTGTTGCTACCTACAGCAGCATTTCCAGAGCTTTATGCAACATTTTTAAGGATCAGATTTCAAGGTAAGTCCTGAAATACTATTAGTATTCCCCTTAACTGTACTATTTCATTGTTTTTTCTTTAAATACACTTCATTTACTTGAACCTCTCTATTAATTCCACTATTAACCATAGTGGAGGTAAATATTGGCACAGACAACTGCATCTACAAATGTAGTTCACATCATCATTTTTGATTGTGATGGCACTTTTTCTTCCTTTTCAATAGTGGAGGTAAATATTGGCACAGACAACTGCGTCTACAAATGTAGTTCACATCATCATTTTTTTGATTGTGATGGCACTTTTTCTTCCTTTTCCCTTTTTTAGTGGTGTATTTGGATAACCTATATTTGTTCTTTGAGCTGTGACAAATACCAGCCAGATAACACTGGTTATTAATAATTGTTATTAATAATTTAATTGGAACATGTGTTCATTATAAATTAACAGTTATATTACTGGTAGAATGAGAAAATGAAAATGGGCAAAACCAGAAATGCATTCTTGTGATGGAGTGACGTATTGAAACAGTAGTTTGAAACCCACCATATTGATGGCAAAAGGAGACTAAACTGGATTATACATTGTGCAGCATGCTAGCAGGAAACACTGATAAGAGAAAAATTATATTAACTGTGAATTGGGATTGGGTGGTATTCAAGGAATAAATGATTAGTCTGAACCTGAAACCCTGGTTTCAGAAGTCTGGAGGAAATGCTGGTCTCCATTCCGTTATTGGGAACCCGTACTTC
>NW_008238664.1:11280323-11280866 GCF_000691975.1 Corvus brachyrhynchos
TCAGCAGTGAAGTAAATTCGTATAGTCCAAATAAAGGACCAAATGAAACAAAGTAAACTTGTCAAAAAATTAAGCAAATTTTATAACACTGGCTCAGTCTGCATAATAAATTTAATGTATCTAAAAGAAATAACTGAATATATGTTTTAACTGTACATAAACACCTGGCTCTGGATAAACAAAAGAAAAACTTGAAGATCACCTTTTCCAGAAGGAAAAATAAAGCTTACTTTGTTCCTTCCTCATGTACTTTTCAGCAGTCCAGACTGCTCTGGCATCATTTGAGTTTGGGCTGAATGACCCTATACTGTTAGTACCCAACTTACCCCTATCCAAAATAATAGAGTTCATTGCAAATACTTATGTAGACCTTCCTGGCTTCCTGCAAACTTAGTAAGGTGTGGTGATGCAAGGTTTTTATTGTATTTTCATATGTTTTCTGTACCCCAGTGGTTCATCCCTACCTTCCCCACTCCTACTCCCAGTTGGTTTGCCCCAGACCCAAGCTGCTCCCCCGGTGCTCCCAATATGGTTGTTCTCCTC
>NW_008238664.1:11281589-11288815 GCF_000691975.1 Corvus brachyrhynchos
TGTTGGCTGGGGGACAAAAGGGGGGCCTTGTTTGGTTGTGTGCGGGGGGGGGGTGGGCGGTTAGAGTGTGAACCCCCGAGAGCTCCCGGACCCTTTTTTTTCTGTTCCTTGTCGTTTTGCTGTGGATAAGGGTAAGGTCTACTGTGCCGACAGTTTTGTTTTTAAGAGAGTGTTTGGCCCCCAGTTTTTTCAAATGGGCGCATGGTTGTCGGCACAGCAGTGGGGAATTTACCTCCAAGTTGTGGGACGCCTAGAGGGAGGGGGGAAAAGTTTAAAAAGGGGTTATTAAAGAAACTTGTTCGTTGGCTCTTTTTCCATTTCCCACGGGTGTCCCCAGGAGATGTGGCCTTGCTCCACTTCTGGAACATGGTGGGAGCAACAATCACTCAAAAGGTGAATGAGAGGGACGCCCAGGCATCCAAATTAGTACCATTATATGTTTTAATCCATTTTACACTTAAAGAAAGCATGGGAATGGAAAAAGAGCCCCTCAGTTCTTCCCCTGTTCTTCCCCATGCCTCCACCCTTTCCCCGAATCCCTCTCTGGGTGGTTCCCGAAGAGCAACCCGTGTGACGCAGGGTAGCTGCAGTAGTGCCAGCCTCCCTGGCTCCTCGCGAACCCCTCAGTCCCCTGGTCTTGGTTGGCAGGGCCAGGCGGCCCAGGCCTCCCCACTCAAACCCTCTCACCGACCCTTCTACCCCCGATTCTAGTTATTCCCCTTACCCATCCCCGTGTTCCTCCCGATCTCCCCGGTTCTCCCGAGAGTCTCCCTATCCTTCCCCTCATCCTTCCCGTTGCTCCCGAACCCCATTACTGTCTCCCTACCCATCTCCTAGTCCCTCACTCCTATCCCTCCCAAACCCTCAAACTGGCCCCCGAAGGACACAAGATGGAGGGGACCGCATGGTCGGGCCCCCCCCCTTGTGCTTCTTATTCCCAAAATCCCCTTCACCCTAACTCCTCCCCTACCTCCACCTCCCCGGAACTTCCTCCCTGCTCTTCACCACACCCCTTTTCCCAAGACCCCAAGCCCCTCCCTCCTCCCTCATGGGAGGTGCTCCAGGACCGGTCCACCTTTTCCGGGGCAGAAGCTGGCCCTGCCCCTGTTCCCTCCCCCTTGTCTGCTGACCCCGCCTCCCCGCTTCCGACTTCCGGTTCCCACGCCCCGGCATCTGGTTCCCATGCTACCAGGACCGGATGTGGTAAGCCTGGGGCCTGGAGCCTGGAACCGGGGGCAGTCTACCATGCCGTGCCTGTTTCATTTGGTGGGGTAGGGGGAGGCCTTTGGGAATGGAGGCCTTTCTCCTACCAAAATAAAAAAGAACTCTGCAAGGCCCAGAAGGAATTTGGGAGGAAAAGTGAGTATTTCAAAGGCCTTCTAAAGGCTGCCTTTTCCTCCAACGACCTGGTCCCTTGGGACATCAAGGACCTGTTTGCATGCCTGCTCACCCCTACAGAATACATGCTGTGGGAGCAGGCATGGAAGTGGTCCTTGCAGGCACTCCTTCTGGACCTCTGGAGAGATCAAAACACGTCTGTTGATGCCGACAAATTGGCTCTTTCAATGGACCACCTGTGCGGCGAGGAAGACTACAAAGAGCCTAGGGAGCAGGCCCAGGTTTTACCCAAGGCTGCCCTAGAGAAGATCATGGTGGCAGCAGAGAAGGCATTCCTTTCCCTTCCCACACCTACCCCAGAAGCCCCCAAAAGTTATTTAAATATAAGACAAGCCCCTAATCAATCTTTTATTGCGTTTGTGGACCAGATAAGGGCGCAGGTAGAGCGGCAAGTGGAAAATCAAGATATGGACCTGACGATCATCCTCAAGGTGGCCAAGGAAAACGCCAATGAATCTTGCAAGAGGGTGATCGCTGGGCTGCCAGTGTATCCTGAGCCAATGCTCCCTGCACTCGTGGACGCCTGCATGAAGAAGGCTTCCACAATGGACCCAAGACCACCACCTCGACGGCCTATTCCACCAATGGCCATGGCCATCCAACCACAAGTTCCTGCACAAAATCAGTCAACAAAAAGACCAAGAGGGGATGTCGTATGTTTTTATTGTCAGGGGGTGGGGCACATTTTTAAGTTCGGCCCCAAAAGGCCAGCAGATGTGGCAAGGGAAAGGGCAGGAAGAGCGCCAACACCATCGGTGCCCGGTGCTGCGCTAAAAAAAACCCAGGTGCACAGCGCAGTCCTGCCTCGCATGGTGACAGAAATGAGGCAGGGCCTGTGGGGAAGGGGGGGAAAGTGGCACTCACCGGATGTGACACAAAAATCGGACTTGACTGTTGTACGGGGTTTCCCCTTACAGCACAAAATCCCGGCAAAACCTAGCACCCTCAACCACCACTGTCTCTGAGGACGGCAACAGACCACTTGTTAAGATCGGATCAGTGGACGGTAGTTGCGGTGGAACCACTGGAAGGAGGACTGGTGCCTTCAGGGGGAAGCTGTAAGTACATGGCCATCGGAGACACTAAGCACACACCTCAAGAGCTAGAAGTGTGCCCGGCCATTCTCACGAATGACCTGGCATGACTTCAGCTAGTGGCACGATACATCAACCCACCCTTCTGTCTGGCCAAGGGGCAAGTCATCGCCCAGGCTATTGCCATACCACCAGGAATCCCAGTAGACAGCAAAACACCAGATGTCTACTGGGCAGAAGTGGTGGGAGAAAATAAACCCATTATTTACTGCAATGTCTGGCAGGGCAACGATACTATCTGTTTGGAAGGACTGCTGGACACGGGGGCAGATGTCATGATCATTCCCTGCAGGGAATGGCCGTCACATTGGGAATTGCAACCCGTGGCGGGAAGAATCCAGGGTATCGGAGGGACAAAACTGGCTCAGATTTTGAAGAGCATTGTACAAATTGAGGGACCAGACGGGAAATTGGCTACTCTATGCCCATTCGTGACTGATTACCAGGTGCCCTTGCGGGGACGGGATGCCATGTCCCAATGGGGGGTTAGATTAGCAATCCCAAAAACCCCTCGGGATTTTTAATTGCGGCCACTGTGGAGCGCCCCATCAAAAGTTAGTTTGGACAACTGATTCACCGGTTTGGGTGAATCAGTGGCCGCTAGAAAGAAAGACATTGAAGGCGCTCACGGAACTCATGGAGGAGCAGTTGGCTCTTGGAAACATCGAGCCAACTTTTAGCCCTTGGAATTCTCTGGTTTTTGTCATCAAGAAGCCGGGAAAAGACAAGTGGAGACTCCTCCATGACCTTCAGGAAATCAACAAGGTCATTGTGGACATGGGGCCCCTTCAACCAGGGATGCCTTCCCCAGCAATGCTCCCCCAAAACTGGAATTTGGTTGTTATTGACATTAAGGATTGTTTCTTTAAAATTCCTCTCTCTGGACCCTGCCGATGCTCCACAGTTTGCCTTCTTGGTTCCCACCACCAACCGAGAAGCCCCAGTGAAGCGATACCACTGGCGAGTTCTTCCCCAAGGCATGAAGAACTCCCCTACCATCTGCCAGTGGTATATCGCCTCATTGCTGTCCTGAATTCATGCCACCATGAGGGAAGCCATTATCCTGCACTATATGGATGATGTGCTAGTGTGCGCTCCCGATGACCAGATACTTCAAGACACCCTTGACCAAGTTGTCAATGTTTTGACATCGGCTGGATTCACGCTCCAGGAAGACAAAGTTCAAAAGATGCCCCCTTGGAAATATTTGGGGTTAGAGGTCACTAAGAGCACCATTGTTCCTCAAAAATTGGCCATTAAAAGTGATCCCCAAACACTGGTGGACCTCCACTCACTGTGTGGCACTTTAGGATGGATCAGGCCCTGGCTAGGGATTACCACCAAAGACCTAGCCCCCCTTTCCAATTTGTTGAAAGGGAAGGAGGAGCTGAGTTCTCCGAGGACCTTGACCCCAGAGGCAAGGGCTGCCTTGGAAAAAGTAGAGGTTAAGATGCGTGAGAGGCAGGCGCATCATTGCAAATTGGAACTGCCCTTCAAATTCATAGTCATGGGAAAGTTGCCCCACCTCAACGGGCTCACATTCCGGTGGGACCGGGGCAAGAAAGACCCCTTATCATCGAGTGGGTGTTTCTGAGCAATACCAGGTCCAAAACCATCACGAAGGCGCAGGAACTGATGGCCCAGTTGATCTGGAAAGCTCGGGCAAGGCTTTGGGAATTGGCTGGGTGTGACTTCTCATGTATTCACTTGCCGGTCCATTTGGAGCAGGACAAATTCTCCTCCACCAAACTGACCAAAGAGATGTTTGAGCAGCTACTAGCTGAGAATGAGACCCTTCAAATAGCTTTAGATAGCTACACAGGACAGATTTCTGTCCACGCTCCTGCTCACAAATTATTCCAGGAACAGTTTGTTCTGTTCCCAAAAAATATCAGAAGCAAACATCCTCTAGAGGCTGTGACAATTTTTATGGACGTGTCTGGGGCATCCCAAAGATCAGGGATGACATGGAAGGACCCTCAAACTCAGCAGTGGGAGGCAGACATTGAGTACGTTGAGGGTTCTCCACAAATTGCTGAGTTGGCCGCTGTTGTCAGAGCCTTTGAGAGGTTCCCTGAGCCATTCAATCTGGTAGCGGATTCGGCCTATGTCGCAGGAGTGGTAGCAAGAGCAGAAAATGCTATTTTGAAAGAGGTCTCAAACGAATATCTCTTCTGGTTGCTCTCGAAGTTAGTGTATCTTATCTCCCACCGAGAGCACCCATTCTTTGTGATGCATGTGAGGTTGCACACAGACTCGCCAGGCCCGATAGCCGAGGGCAATGAGAGAGCAGCTGCCCTCGCCGCCCCCGCAGAGATGGCCAGGATGCCGAAAGTTTTCGAGCAGGCGAAACTGAGCCATCAAATGTTCCACCAAAACGTGCCGGGGCTGGTCCGTCATTTCCACCTGACGCGTAGTCAGGCAAACGCCATTGTGGATATGTGCCCACATTGTCAGCAGTCAGCCCTCCCCTCTTTAGGCACTGGGGTGAACCCCAGAGGGTTGGCTAGCTGTGAGGTGTGGCAAACGGATATCACGCACTTTCCCGAATTCGGCCGACTAAAGTATGTTCATGTTAGTATAGATACCTTTTCCGGAGCAGTCTACACCTCTTCCCATGCAGGAGAAAAGGCTGAACATGCCAGGAAACACCTGCCAGGAAACACCTTCTCCAGGTGTTTGCAGTCTTGGGGGTCCCTGAGGAAATCAAAACTGATAATGGCCCCGCATATAGATCCGAGGCTTTCAAGGAGTTCCTGGATGAGTGGGGAGTAGGACATAAGAAGGGCATCCCTTACTCCCTGACGGGTCAAGCGGTGATTGAGTGGGCTCACCAAACACTCAAAACCACCTTGAAGCACCAATGCACAAGCAGTAGAGCGCTTTCCCCGCAAGATCATTTAAGTAAAGCTCTTTTTGTAATCAACTTTTTGAACTGCTCTTTTACCAACATGAACCCGCCAGTGGCAAGACACTTCGGTCCACACAGCAGCTACCCTCTACCCTCATTAAAGACCCAGAGAGTGGCAAAGTTGAGGGACCTTACAAGTTGGTCACGTGGGGTCGTGGGTACGCCTGCGTATCCACACCCCTGGGAGTGAGGTGGATCCCACAAAAGTGGGCGAAGCCTTATATGCCGAGGCCTCCGGTGAGACCCCCAGACCCCCAGGTAGACGTGGGCCGTACACACTGAAGCATCCGGTGAGACCCCCAGGTAGACGTGTGCACCGGGAGGAGGAAGCGGCATCACCATCCCAAAGACTTCCCTGAATCCCTATTTATCCCTGAGTTTTCATGCTTATGTTTTGATTTCCTTGCTAATGATTTTTAATCCTGTTTATAGTTAAAAAGTCTCCAACCAGAAAGGAAATGCAAGACCTTCCCCACCTGCTCATCCTGTTTGTCCTGGCCTTCCCAGCGTCGCCATGGGTCATCCCTCAACCCAAGACCAATGTCTGGGTGCTCCTAGCAAAGACCCTCGGGCAAGATCATATTTGCCTGAGTATGGCAGCCGCAGATGACCCTATGTCGACCTGCCTGGTGGGGATTCCCTTAAATGTTTCTGAGTACCCTCCCTGTTTGCTTTCCACCCAAGAAAATTGGAACAGGCAGACTCATCCTCTATCATCAGGACCGTGCAGACCCTAGTGAAAAACCTCTGGTGGGACTGGGTTGGGGATCTTCCAAAGCTACCCGAGGAGCCTGCTGGGTTCGATATTGTCAGCTCTTCATCCGCCCCATTTTGTGTTCAGTTTATGTTTAACCCCAAGACTCAGAAAGGGTCTTATATTTCTGTTGTCCAGCACAATCAGAAGTACCAGGCCGCCCAGTGGTGTAGAGGCATTGCCCACGTTAAAATGGCCTCCACCCTGGGTGGAGCACCCCAACAGTTACCAAAGGGGATGTTCCCTATCTGCGGCGATCGTGCTTGGGCAGGCATCCCCTCTCGCCTTCTCAGAGGGCTGTGCACATTCGGGCGACTGTCACTGTTTACCCTCAACATGTTCCAAATTAAAAATTGGCAAAACAAAACAGGATTGGCTCGTGAAAAGAGAGACACTAAAAATTTGGACGAAAATTGCGACTCCGAAATTTTTCACTGGTCACACCTAAAAAGATGTGCCATGTCCCTCTTTTTGCCTTGGGTAGCCGCTGCAAAGGCTCTGGGGGAATTGGGCACCCTAGAGTGTTGGGTGGCTAAACAAGCCAATTTGACTTCAGCTGGTATCAGTGACCTCCTCGAAGACGAGGAAATAACCAGGAAGGCGACATTGCAAAATCAGGCTGCCATCGACTATCTGCTGCTGCTCCTCCGCCACCACAAATGCGCAGAGTTTGAGGGTCTTTGCTGTATGAACTTGTCATCTCGAGCCCCAGACATACGTGCGACGCTGAGGAAGATGCAGGACATGGTCCAGCAAATCAGACAGGAATTGAAAGGATGGTTTGAGAGCTGGCTGGACTAGTGGGGACTTTCTAGTTGGGCTTCTTCAGTCATCAAAGACTTCTTTTGGGTTATTTTCGTCGTTTTATTAGTCTTGTTTCTATTCAGTTTATGAAAAAGATTTTGCCTTTCTGTTACCGCCACCGCACTCCCCCACGTCAACCTTACTGAAGTTACAGAAGAGACACCAGCAACTCCACCAGATTGGTTGTGCGAACAAGAAAATAATTTTTAAATTAAAAAAAAAAAACAAAAAAGGGGGAGATGTGGTGATGAAAGGTTTTTTTTGT
>NW_008238664.1:11289269-11322822 GCF_000691975.1 Corvus brachyrhynchos
TATTTTTCCCTTTGTCGAGGGCTTCTGACTGCTACAGTGCCTGAAGCCTTCGCTCCCCAGGGTAGAGCAGAGGTTTCAGAGGAGCAGCTTTAAAGCTCCGTGCCTCCGGCTGCTCCCCACTCCTGCCACATACCGCTGGAGCTAGCCTGGGCAGTGGACAGTAGTGGCCAATGTGATAGTAAGGAAATTTTTCTTTTACAGTAGAGAGAGTGCTTGGAGCTGGAATGAAGATAAACAGAAAAGGCACTCCTTTGTTGGAAATTAAAAGGAAGAGAGCTAGCTCAGAAAGATAAACTCTCATTGTTATTATATTGCCTTCTTCAGAAACTTATTCACTTAATAAATCATCGCTTGAGTTATGGGAGTAAATCTGTATTTCCACAGTGTCTGCAGCTTATGAATCAGTGAGAATATTGCTTGCCCAGCTGTGATTTCATCAGCAGCAAAGCAGAGGTAAAACCACCTCATTGCAGGTCCCCTGCTGATCCATTAGCAGCAAAAGTTCATTTACCTCACTCACTTCCAGCTTTCACATCTTTTCACCACCAAGCCTTTGTAGTGTTTTTCCACTGCCTGGCAAATAGAATGCAGGTATTGATTGCGGCCATGCACATTGATGTCTGTCTCTCTGCCCACGGGGACACCATGCTGGTACAGCGTTCGCTTATGCCTCATGGGTGAGGCAAGATCATTCTTGCTGCTTTGCCTGGCTGGCTGAAGGAATAATGTCTGGAGCACCTTGCTTCTCTGGGAAGTCTGCTCCCAGTGCTCTCCCAGGAGCTCAGCTCCACCCTGAAGACATTCCTCCTTTTTGGGTTGTGGCCAGGGGAAGGAGGCAGGATGCATGCCCAGCTGTGTGCATGCAGTAACACCTAGAGATCCCACATGTGCATCTGGACCCTCTTGGACAGGCACTGCAGGGATGGAGGCTGACATCTGCATTGCAGTTCAGAGGCTGAGGCAGGTGTAAATCAGCAGCTGTAAATCACCACTCCATACTGGCAAGTAGCAGCTCTAGCAGGAGCAGGCTCAACTCTTGCAGGCTCTCTGGCTGACAGGGGGCTGCAGGACCTGCATCTCCTTCCACCTCACATGGTGGGGGACTCACTTCCTGTCTGTGCATTGCACATAGTGGCTAGGGCTGCAGGACCTGCATCTCCTTCCACCTCACGTGGGGGGCTCACTTCCTGTCTGTGCATTGCACATAGTGGCTTGTATCCATTTGAAGCTGATGGGAGTGAAAGCATGCATGTCAAAGTGAAGGTAGCAGAAGTAGGCTCAGTAAAGCTGAAAGCAGCAATGGATGAAGTTTTAGAAACAAAACCAGAAAATAACAAAACAACATAAAATGACCCAACTGCTGTTTTATGGACTGACAGGCAATAGCAAGGAAGGGTGTTGTTCATAACCATGTATAAGCTAGCTTTCTCTTAGGCAGCTATTTACAGAAATGCTCCCAAAGTTGTGAAACATTGCACATGAACATCGAAACCCACTGCTTTAAGGTTTTTTACAAGTCTTCCCCTCTTCAAACTTTGGTTCCTCTGTCCCTGCTTATTGCCACAGCTGCAGGATGCTATTGTAAGGAGCATGCTAAATCTTTTTCATTTGCCGTCTCTCATAATTTCCTGCTTACTTCCTATCTTTGTTCATTTTCTCATACAAAGTATCTTTCATCTGCATGGAAAGCTATGGACTAAGAACTACAAATTGTAGTTTCATTTGTGGCATAAATTCTCTTGTGGTAATGCTTACAGAAATAGTTATGAGAATGTATAAGTTGCACCAAGCCTTGAATAGAACAGGAAAATTAAACCATATTGAATGTATTCAGTAAGTGTATTTAATTAAAAATTTAAATAAATATAGCTGGTCATGTAACCAGAAAAATTAGGATGTTTTCTTTCCCTGAGAGAACCTTTCAGTTAATTTATTTTTCAAAGTTAATGTTTTGTATTTCCAATGTAGGAATTACTTTGGTTAATTTAATGAGTTTTTGTCTAAGCCTGGAATTGTTTAAGGAATTGAAAATAATTTTTTTTTTTAAAGGAAGCTCCTGTCCTTACCACGAAGGGAGAGTATTTTTTTCCTGACTTCATCCATTAAGTTCCAATGAAATCAGTCTGTCTGTTATGCTCTGGCTGGTGCTGCTAAACTAGAAATTCACCATGTTGGCATTTATGTAACATCGTCAAAATATCTTTGTTACATTGGCATCTTGATTCCAGTGTGACATATGGTAGGGAGGGAAAGAAAAGATATCTTCAGATATTACAGAGCAGAATGGAAAAACTCCAGATGAGAAAATCTTTACACCACTTGAAGAATACAAATGGTCAAGCTCGTGTGCCAGACTGCTTCTTTGTTTGACTGTGGATATAATCCAAAAACTGCCTGAGGCAGGAAGACAATCCACTTACCAAGCAGCGAGAGGGAAGGCACTTCTAGGACACATCATTTTTCCCCCTTGGAGCAAGGGGGAAGGTTTAAATTAGGGATGGGTGAATCTGGTGATGTGAGGTTTTGCAAAGTTCTCCAGCAGATCTATTTTTTGCTTCACAACCATAGCCTGAGTTTCAAATTCTTCTATTTTGTAATTTAAGCTCAAGGCTAATTCTACCTAGAAAACAGGCTGCTTTTTTCTCTCTCCTTTGGCAAGCGTGGAACCCATGCCATTATGTACTGTAACTGAGACCAGCAAAACTGAGTGTCTGGTAGGTGTCACAAGTGTATTGAACTGAGATTTCAGTTGCATTGTCCTTTCCTCCCTGTCCTTTCGAGATGAGGTTCCCTATTGCTTCTTTTAGAGATGTAGCTTAGAATAAGAAAACCAGAATGAAACTACATCTGTGTGAGAACAGTATAGAGTCAAACCACTGTGATGCCAGCTCAGACAGGTTCCTCTGCGTGTGTGAAGGCAGCTGTAGAAGTGTCTCTAGATACAGCAGTCCTTTGTAGGAACCTCAGGGCTGCGTGAATGTTCCATACCCTCCTGTTCTAGGGCTCAGCTGTGACTCATTGACAAGAGGATCCAAGAGCAGGCCCATAGCAGCCTAGTAAAGAGCGTTTCCAAGTCCTTTTACAACCTCAGCTACAACAAACATACCTAAGCCTCTTTTACTCTCTCCTCATGCTTACCCGTGCTGAAGAAACTGGCTTGAGGGGAAGAAGGAGAGGGGAAGAAGGAGGGCTTTAATTTGACTTGCTGCTTTCTTTACCTTCCCAGTGTGTGAACCAGAAAGTGAGCCCACCCACCCACTGCTACCTTGAGCTTCACTCACTATAAAAGCAAATGGGAAGTTACTTTGTTTCCTTACTTGTACCAGAAAACTGTTAACCAAGATTTACTGGGCTCTGTGGAAGGTTTTCTTGAGCCAGGAAACACCCACATTCTTGACAGCAGTTTCTTCAACATTAATCATTGGGTTCGGTGTTCTTTTATAATAGCATTGCCCAATGCTTAGAAAAAAATCTCCACTAATGTGGAACAGCTGGGTTAGAAAACATTTCAATGTTTGCCGGGTATATTTTATAAACTAACTTGGAAAATCCTATTCATTGGTCTGGGGGCATGTGGGGAGAATAGGAAGGGCAAAAAAAAAAGAATGAACTGATCTCTGTATTAGGTGTTGTAGTTCCATCTGCCAAAGCTGTAATGAGATACTTGTAAAGCAGTAACCAGCTTATCAATGTTAAAATTCATTTCAAGAAGGGATGCATGGTAAAAGAATCTAGAAAGGATTAGAGTCCTAAATTTCTCTGTTGTTTCTGGTTGTCATGAGATAATTCAAAACTCATTTAGAATTGCTTTCCCAAAGGAAATATTATGTTTTTCTGACTAAAGTACTTGACATTTTGGTTGATGATGAAACATATGATCCCCAGGGTTGAACAGTCATCTGTCTCAAACTTAGATTCCTGGATATTGGTGTTCCTCTCTGCCTTTCACTTTGCTCCCTTTGCCTTTGGTATTATTTATAAGTATGTATACGTATTTATTTCATTTATGCCCTCAATTGCTTTCTGAATTAAGCCTCTGTCTTACCCACAGACCCCAGCTGCTCTGTAACACTGCCACTGCTGTTCTCAGCAATGAGCAGGCTGTGGACTTTGCCCCACCTCAGCCCTGTGCAGCACTTGCTGGCTCCCAGTAACAATGCAACTTGCCCTTTGCGACCTGGCCTCCAGGTGGTCATTGCCTCTTCATTCTGTCCAGAGAGGTGGAAGCTGCTAAATGACCCCTTTTCACCCTAATCCTTAGTTTTAGATGGTAAGGCTTTTCAAGTGGAATTAACAGTCTGGAATTCAGCTTGTGGTGGGTTTCAAAGCTGCTGTGTCTGGCAAGTCTGATCTACTTTGGATCATTTCCTATAGCAAGGTGATGAACACTTCAATATTAGCCCAAAAATCTCTCCATGTTTGCAATGCGTTTGCATTTCGATGCAGAACATCTCAGTCTACACCATTTCTTCTGATTATACCAATTACCACTCCTTGCTGTTTGTGGCACCTGTGTTCCATAATCTCTGCTTTCAGAAAGGAGTTAGGAGAGCTACACCATGAAGCTCACCCACCAGTATGTGGAAGTTTTCCCCCGATTCAAGGCTATTTCTCCTCCTTCAGATACTTCCAGATCTCTTTCCTAGGTGGCCATAGGAGACACTTCTCTGGGTGAACTGACTCAGTTCCAAGGAGCAGAAGGATGTCTAAGAGCATCCAGCCCAGCAGTGCATCCAGGACATATGACAAGGTCTGAAGCAGAAGCACACAGACATGCTGGGATGATGTCAGTGTGTACCTGCTGCTGAGCCAAGAGCCTGTGCTCCCCACACAACCAGTGCAGTGCTTTAGGGTGTTGCCATTCCTTTTCCAGCCTTGGCCCCTCTTCCTTTTTGTGAGCTGGTGTCTTAATACATCGCCACAAAACCGCTGTGCTGAACTGGTGCAAACCAGGCCCTGCTTTTTGTCTCACCTGCTGTTCATTTATCTCAAACAGAGAGACACAGCAGAGAGTGGAGACTGCTAATGTGGTAAACCACTGCACTTAGCTCCTTCAGAACAAGAGCACTTTCTGTTCTTCAGGATAGTTTATACTAGTTTGAAAGGAATTAATAACCAAAGAAAGCACGGTAATACCAGAATGGGAATGTCCACATTCTTGTTTCAGGGAATGGAATTTACATTTTCTGTATGTATAAAGCTTTCTGGTGTGACCCTTGCTTGCTTTAGATTTTAAGGACAAGTGCCAGGGTTCTTTTCATTAAAGGGAATGTTAGCAAGCAGAACAGAAAGGGTCATTTCTGGCAGTCATATTAGCTAAATTAATCTTTTCTCTGATCCCCAAAGTAATTTCTGTCTATTTTCTCCCTCCCATCCTCTTCTCCATCATCATTTGATTTGCTGATCAAATTTCCTGAGAGCTTCTTTGCATCTTAGGGCACTTCACCAAGCTCTGAGCTCTCTGTAGTGGAAAACTCTACAAGTCTTCTTAGAAACACTCCTTATTGCAGATAAGCAAGGCTCCATTAATGAGGCATACATACTGATAAAGAACCTAAGACAAGAACCAATTTTCTCACTCCTTTTACTCTTTGAAGCCAAATGCACACAGGACTTTTTATGTAGAAGGCATTTTTTACATGAATATCTCCAGCATGTGGAAAATTATTACCTCTTAAGGGAATACTGAACTAACAGCCTTATACAGTGTTCGTGACAGTCTCCTGTGATGAATTTTGAAATTGAGGAGATTCAGTAAAGGTGTAATACCATCCTAAAGGTCTTCGGGCTGTTTCAGTTTTTGTTACAAATTGTGTATGATTCATTGCAGTCTGCCTTTTCTCTCTCTAGACTACTTCAGTTTTTGAAAAATGGCTTTATCAAAATCACTCCACAGTGTATTGCTGCTGGATTTATTTTGGAGCATTTCTTATTTCTCCTCTTTGCTCATGAAGGGAATCAGATACGATATGTATAGATTTAGATGTCTAAATCTAAGTAAAATTTCTTATTGTGTACATATAGCATGTAAAAAGAAAGTATTATCTGTGTATTTACAAATCTGTGTCTGTGCATTGACAAATATCTTTGTATGCCCGCACTTACGCAAGCTACATGAGCACGTGTGCTCATGTAGCCTGTGACTCTGTAACTTACACAGCCTTTATAGCTTTAAACCTGAGACCTTTTGATTGAAACCAAAGCCCTCATCTTATAACCCATTATATTTTTGCTAAGAGAAATTCCCTGCTCAGAGTAGTTTACTGTCTAAACGAGCAGACAATAGGAGATTATGCAGAAGCTAAAACAGTTAAAATGAGACCTGGTCAACATATAAGTCTTGGACACTTGAAGCAGCTGGTAGTTAATTTTTGACTCATAAAGCTTTTACTTCAAGTCCTCAGCAAACTCATGAAACTTCCAGAAGAAACAACTGAGCTTGTGGAAAAAAATCTTATTTACAATGCAGGGAGAGGTGGGCAGTGGCCAAGCGCAGTGCCTTCTCTACAAAGTAGCTCTCTCAATGTAATTTTGTATCCACTAACTATTCAGAGTCCTCTTGAGTCCTATTTATGTGTTCATGCAGTGCTGCTGAAGAGATTTCCAAGGATGTCAGCACAGGAAAAATATGGGGATATTGGTAACTGGAGGAAAGATAAATTGATTAAGGGAAGCTTAAATAAGCTGGTGAACAGTTATCCTTAAAGATAACTCAAAATTAACTTAATTATTATCCTTAAAGATAAATTTAAAAAAAAAAGGAAAGAAAAAAAGAAAAGCTCAAACCTGTGTACTGCTAAACTTGAACGTGGTATGTGTTGAGCTGCGTAGTACCTGCAGCCTTCTCTGTGTCCTTCTAGAATTTCCTTTCTGTTTCCACTCGAATGAAGAAGGAATCAAGGAGAGCATATAAAACCAGCCATGGCTGATCACTTAGCTGTTCATGAGCAGCTGTTTTGCAGGTGGCATTCACATAAGTCTTGGAAGATATACTGGGTGAGAAATTCAATAGGCAGAGTATGACAAATTCTGAAGCTGCTTTTCAGATATACAGGAGCCCATTCTTCCTGAATTTTGGGGTTCTTGGATTTGAAGGAACAAATAACTTTCCTTTGTTAGAAAAACCAGTTTTTTCTATTTTCCTCTTCTTTTCTAATTTTCTAGGTTTTATATTGGTTATTGTGCAGTAATAGAAAACCCATTTATTTTCTAAGCTTTATCATGAATGATAAACATGGAAGATTGTGTGATTTCAGATGAGCACATTTATTCTTTCCCTCTGTTCATTCCTGATAACTGGAACTTTTTTTTCCTGAACAATGTCAGTGGCACCTCTCAGTTGCTTCTTTGTAACTCCCTTGTGCCATCACTCCATTTTCAACAAAGCTTAACTTTTGAGTTGAGATTGAAAAAGTTCAGATCAAAACAAACATATCTCTTACACGATTTCAAGAGGTTTTTATTTTCTGCTTTGTTCAACACATTTCAAAACTGAACATCCTTTGCTTTGTAATTTTTTTCTGGAGTTATGCCAGCCTTCAAAGACCATTGTTTTGACTATGTGTTTGGTGTTTAACTTGATTGTGCTCCCAAATAGAAGTAGGCTTTAGTTATTTTTGGTTTAATTGTTCATACAGAGCAGCTCCCCATTAATGAAAAAGTGTGCAGAACAGTTACCTTTCCTCTCCATGGAAAAAAATAGCCTTCTTCATGTTCAAAAGGCGAATGTGAAGGCAAACCTACAAAAGAAAGCATGTCTGCATCTGATTGCAGTGCCATGACTTTTAGAACTTCTCAAATAAAAGAAAATCCTGCTGGACTAGCCATACTTTCACACCGATTGCTCATGTGTAAAAATCTACATCCCTTTGGTGTAGATAATTACATCTCATGTAGAATTGGATTATTGCCTTAAGAAATGAAAAAAACCAACCCTCATATTTGCCTCTGAAATGCCAGGCTAATATTAAGAGTAATAAAAATAGTATTAAAATGTTCAATTGCAAGCTCTAAAAATATACATTTTTGTTTTATTTGCCTAAAATATTCTTTTTTCTGTTGGTCTCAGTATTGGGGTAAATACTGGAACAATTACTGAAGTCAATGACGTATATTCTACGTTCACCAAACCAGGCAATTTTATTCATTTTAAATGGTTATGCCAAGTAATAAAAAATAAAATATGTGATTTTTCAGCAAGTTATTTAATACATCACTCTGTGTAGTCCCACAAATTTCTGAAGAGTCTGATTTTTACTGCATGTTAAACAGTAAATTTGGTAGCATATTGAGATTACATTGATTTGTTTATCTTTTGTATGGTTTCTTAGGTCTGTCATTTTGTGTCCATCAGGCCCTAAAAGCATGCCTCTTGCCAAGCCCGTCTGCCACCTGTAATACATAAGGATGAAAATTAAACTGAAGAGAAAGAATTCAGTCTCTTTTTGTTTTCCTGAGAGAGGTGTTTCAGAAGCTTGATGCAGTCCTTGGTAGCAAGAGTAAGGGAGAATTTAGCACTAACCCCGATATTTCCAAGGCTTCTGTATACCCAGAGGAACCCTCTCAAGGAGAAGCAGTTGTCTGATTCCAAGTTATTTGGATGATGCACGTTGATGTGGGGCAGTCTCCTAGTCAAGGTTCCTCTTCACTCTAAGAGAAGTTTTTAGGACTTTCGTGATGACCAAATAGAGGAACTATTCAGGAAGGCCACTTCAATCTGGAAATGAAGCCACTAGCTTGTCCTGAAGTCGGCTCTTAGGTGTTTAAATGTGTATGGAGATCGGCTTCAGTCTCCCTTTATGTGTTGTCAAACACTGATGCAAGCGAAATCGCAGTTTTTCTTGAGCCACCACTACGCATCATTTAAATCTCCATTCATCCAATTAAAGCTCAGATTGCCGAGTTTCTGTTTCATTCTGTAAGAATGGGGAAAGAAAGTGATTTTTCTGTCTCTCATTTAGACTGTATTTCTGTTGACCTAGATGTGTAGTCTGGGCTTTGGTAGAGGTAAGCTGTACCTAGAACCATATCTCATGATGACTATTGATGTTGAGTTCATTATGGATACATTTAAAATTCCAGTCCCCGTATTCCTTAGTCAGTAAAATCCAGTGAACAGGAATATTTTGGGGATAATCTAGCTTTGTCACTCTCTTAGAATTTTATGTGACTTCAAAGTTCTGCTCTTTCTGTTGATTTACAGGATATGGTTTTTTCCATGAAAAATATTTTATTCCTGTCCCTTTCTCCAGCACCCCATGAGTCGCATGGGAGATGCCTCATGAGGGAGAATGTCTGTCCTGCCATCTGTCAGCCAGCAAGGCACTGTCAGAAATTAAGTCATGTCCATTGGTCTGTCTGAAATGTAAAGCTATATCCTATATACATCATGAGGAGAAAGCCCTACAAGAGGACTACAGGAAGCTGCTACCCCCTACCAGAATTACTGAATTCCAGTGAATATAACAATGTCTGTTGATGGGAAGGGGAGGGAGAGGGAACATTTTTCTCTAAACATGGAGAAAGTCTTGCAATATCAAAGTTAATACTACGAAAAGACATCACAGCATACATAAAATATGAAATGCCGTACAGGAAGACTTCTAATATTGCAGTAGCTTTGCAAAGACAGATGGTGTAGCACAGACAAGATACAATATTGCTGAGGCATCTGGTAGCTCACAGTCCTTCCCTAAACAATAGGGTTAGTTTAAAATCTACTAAAAACAAAGGAAATTCTGACTGCCTCCTGCCCAGGTTGGAAGGAACCAGCTGTTTCTTTTAAAAATGCCTTGTGGCTTATCCTGTGCAAGATATCTTAATGCCCTCATTTCGAAAGAGCCAGACATCAGATTTGCCTCCAAACAAGTACCTTTTTCCCAAGCAGTCAAGCAGTCCTCATGACCAGCATTTCAGATGCCTGAAGGAATTTAGTATCTGGTTGGATCTTTTAAAGACAAATTTTTAAAATAAAGCATATCAAACCATATGTTCAGGGCTACTTTAAAAACCCCCCAAGAGAACTCAGTCTAATGCTAACATATGAATCTTTTCTACACAGGAATTTACCATGGTTGTGGTGTTTTTTAAAAAATTGTTTTCCTTGTGGAATGGGACAGTCAGTTCAAACTGTAGCCTTTTCCTTTGTTTTGCAAATAAAATGACTGTTCCTGAAATTTGGAAATATCCAAATATCTTCCAGATGGATATTATAGCCTATATAAAACCTGTCAGCATTTATCCTGATGAATGTAAACAGTCAAGTGATAACTTTTTCCACTAATTCAATCTGGAATAATGTAAACCAGTTTGTTATATTTCTGTATTTTCTATCCTAAGGTGTTGGTAGATTTTCCTCTGCTTGCATGTGCATTTTTTTAACAAATGGTTT
Organism: Corvus brachyrhynchos; assembly: GCF_000691975.1. Classification (NCBI taxonomy): domain Eukaryota; kingdom Metazoa; phylum Chordata; class Aves; order Passeriformes; family Corvidae; genus Corvus; species Corvus brachyrhynchos. The sequence goes on from NW_008238664.1 coordinate 11,299,660, forward strand.
TAATAAAGGAAGGTTGGGCCTAAAGTCTCATATCTCTGCAGACACAAGACCACTCAGACATAGCTGGAAAGAATTTTCTAGAGAAGGATGATTAGGGATCAGCTCTGATAATGCTCACTGTCACAGAACCTTCCTGGTCTATATGTGTTACATGGAAAAATTTTTCCTTAACGGTAACATCTTGGCTCTCTCTTTCCTCATCACTGCTCACTCAGGGTGTAAATGTCTAGATGAGACACCAGTTCACTGATATCCTGCCAGAGGAAAAGGCTCAGGGAAACAAGCTTTCAGCAATTCTGCATTTCTGAAGCACAAGGGAGAGATGGGGAGGGCTGTGCTAAGGTTGCTGAGGTCTGGTTTAGCAGAGTGAGCTGTTAAGAGCACAGCTGGGTCCCAGCTCCACAGCTGAAAATGGTTCAGCAGAGCTCTGTGCCTTTCTGATGCAATTGCCCCTTGAGAGCTGTGCTGCTTAAGCTCCTGGTAGCTGGATCCTTTCCACCTCTCTGTCAGTCTCAGGTCTTGATCCAGTCTCGATGTAAGGACTGATGGAAGTTTCAAAGTGTACTTCTGGCAGTGGGTACCAGCAAAAGCAATTAATTTTTTCTAGATAAAAATACGTGGGGACTAATGCTCAGCTGCTCTGAATGACAGCAGTCTTACAGCTTTGATGGCAGCCTGTGTGTGCAGGTAGACAGCTGAGCCCTCAGTTAACATCAGGTCATGAAAGAGTAGCAAACCCACTGACATGCTGGCTAGTGGAAGAGCACTAAGGCCACATGTAAGGTTGTGTGTTTCTGGTGAACAGTTTCCTGGCTGATATGACCAAGCCTCCTGAACCACAATGCTCCTGCATTTGTTGCAAAGCACAGCAGCTCTCTCAGGAATGGCTGTCTCATGTCCCCCAAGGCACTGGGCGTCTCTTGCTGGTCACCTCCTCAAGGGAGAGCCACTGTATGTTAGGAGAAACAAAATTCTGCTGGTACTCAGAACTACAGTTGCAGGCACTCCTCTTGTTCATTCCCGTCTGGCTTAGATACTATGATCCCTCCATAAGCATTGAGCCTTTCCTGAAGACAACAATTCACACCTGCCTCCCTCTGGGCAAAGAGATAAGCCCACCACCAGCAGGCCAGCCCTCAACCCTAGGCCACAGGCTTCCCTAGTGAGAAAAGTGCAGGCAAGACTGGCAATTTAGGAAGACTTAGTTGCACTTAAATACACTTTTAATTACGTAATATGTTTTCAGAAACCTCATTAAATAGTTATAGTACTTTTCTTTAGTTTTCTTTCCATTGTCACTGAACAATTACCCATACATTTGTTCATAAGTGGAAGTGTTATCCTTTCTATAATTAGAGAATGCTGTAATTATAAAGGCCTCCAGTTCTAATCAGCCTTGGGCAACAGCCTCCAAGATCAGCCCCTGCATATGCAACTGTACACAAACCTCAGCACTGTGATGCTCAGAGACATCTTTTTTCCTCTTTAATGGAGCTAACTCATTTTGATTTTGTCATTCTTGGTAAGACAAGATCTGTTAAGCATAGAATGTGGGTGAGGTGATCTTGGGTTTACTTAGTGAAGCTCTGCACATCATCTGTGTTCCTCCTGTTACATGATGCAAAGACTGACTGGGACAGGGAAATGGGATCAGAGAGATGTGGGTTCTGCTCTTAACTCTGAAACAGATTTATGGAGTGATTTTGCACCATCAGATCACCTCTGTGGCACTGCCTGCAAAACAAGGTTAACGATTTTTATTGCTTTTATGAAATGCTTTGAGCACTAAGCCTGAAAAAATGCATAACTTTTAATATTGGATATGGTTCACTGAGGGAAAAAGGGGCCAATTAGTAGCAAGTGCTTGTATTAATGTGCATTTGCTAATCTCCACAAGAAAAAAAAATATTAAGAAGATGAATGAGAATCTTTTTATTTGATGGAACTTTATACTGTTTCCTTAAGTGTGGCTGAAATTCTTATAACACTAAATAAAATTTTACAACTTGTCTGATTTGCCATAAGATATTAAGAAGTAAGATACCTCCATCCTTGCCTTAAGATAGTAAGATATTTCTTTTTCGTGATGAACTTTCCTGCTATTTGTCAGTGTGAAACAATCTTAGAAAATGAAAGAAATAGGCAATACTTCAAGATGAAATAGAAACTTTCCAAAAATGACTGTGAGAAAATTTTCCAATTAGATTTGCCTATCAGTCACTTCAAATGAATATGACACTGCAAAGTATTCTTTGAAATAAAAGCATTAGAGAGAAAAGAATGAGACCAACTTTTCTAAAGAAACACTAAAATACAATCTCTTCCTATTCCCTCTTGAGTCTCTGTGCATTTCCTGATACATGGCTGTACTTCTCCTGTAGCAAGATTAGCTTAGATAGCCTTTAATACAAGAAGATTTTGGCTGGTGAGTTAGGCTGAAAGATTTCTCTCTCAATACAGCAACAGTATTCAAGTTGAAATCTTTATTGCAAACTAAAAATCCACTCTCTTTAATGTCTGCTCTGAAGTCTGTTTGATTTGTACCTGTCAGTGAAACAAAAGGTAAAGATGCAACCTATGACACCCTGGGTGGGGGAGGATGTAGGCATTATCTTGAAGGGCTTGCTGAGACTAAGTAAAAATGTCTGAGAGTGGGAGTGGGAGTAGCTATTCTTATGTGTCTAATGCCCACTCAGTCTTACACCAGCATCATGTGTGTTTAGAAATTAAGTCTAACCTAAAAGGATATTATAAACTAGCAAAACAATAATTCTTGCATTTTGCCATAAACTAGAATAAATTTCTTGAAGTGCTTTCATATGTTTAAGTCTGTAGGACTCTAAGAGTTTCTCTGTGATGAGGATTGCATGCAATGCATTTGGGAATGAGCTGGCTCCTTCTTTTCTGCTCTCTGGTGTGTGATGCAGACACAAAGACACCAAAGAAACTACAGCTCTTTAACCAACCTTGTTGTATTTAGTACAGTGAATGTATCTTAGAGCAATGAGCATTTGGACTGCATTGTCCATGAGCTGAGTTCCTGTCAAGCACTAGGTTGGGAGATGGGACAACTTTTAGACTACAAGTGGCAAATACAGATTGATAACACATAGGTAACATGAAGCTATGGGTGCAACACTGAGTGACCTGTTTGGCAGCTGTGTGAAGTGGCTATCTACCGATCAACTGTTTAGACTAATTAAACTTTCTGGAAACACTTGGGCAAGCAAAGCTGATCCTGTAGCGCAGTGCTGCAGTGTGCCCATTAGGCTGCAGAGTGCTGACATCTCATAGACTGCAGGCAAGTCACCCCAGTTGAGATTCAGCTCACTTACCAGATGCACACTTTATCTCCCAGCCACAGAGATTTTAGCAGACTTGTTGGTCATGTGTAGCACCACTCAGGTCTATCTGCAGAGTACAGAAGAAATAAAATGAGCAGTCATCTTACTGATGCCTAGGTCTGCTCCCTCAGGCTGGACCAGATCCAAGAGCCACTTGCTCTTGTAGAAGTCAGCAGCTCGCAGAGGTCCTGCACACGCCTTGCTAAAGGCACAGCCCCCAGCACCTTTCTCACAGTATCACCAGGGATGGACTCTAGCTGGAGGCTTAGGTCAGGGCTCGGCACTCAGAAATCAGGGGCTAGGCTGGATCCTGATTCAGGAGAAAGTGAGGTGGAAGGGGCTGTGCTTCTTACACCCCTCATATATTTTGTAGTCAGCTTGGATAGTTAGGAAACTTACACAGTTTCCTGGGATACATAGGTTATAGGCTACCCTATCTACTTGTCACAGGTATTTTTGATGTTTAAAGAAAAAATATATATGTATGGAATCTTCTTTCTGAAACTGTTGACCAAGTTTCATTATATTCAGAAGAAATGTTGTAAAAAACTTTTCTTTTACTTAAAGTTTTCATTAAAAACTCATCATTAAGAGCTTCTCTCAATTTTATTTTCTTTTCTATCCTTATGATAAGAAAAAAACTTTGTTCTCTCTTTCTAGCAATGACCTCACGGGCCTACTGTAAAAAAAAATAGTTTTAAAGGCATTTATCTCTATATCTGAAGGTTAGCTTGAAACCACTGAAAAAATGACCATTTTGGAAACGTTAGCTGACCTTCATTTTAACAGAACTAGTTGCTGATATTACCCTGAGTAGGCAGTGAAAAAAATTCCCTCTTAGACCAGACAAGAAAAGTATCTGAACTTTATGTATAGATATATCTTCAGGATGACCTGGAATTTTTTTTTATGTGGGTTTGCTTTGTTTTTCGTAAGATGTAAGTTTGGACAGAGCTGCTTCACTCTTGTGAACTAGAGTAATTTACTTCCAGCCTTAGAAGATTTCAGTAATGTGCATTTCCACATCAAAAGGCTGAGAAAGAAGGTATGGCCTTGCAGTAATTTTTGTGGGTCATGATAAAATGGGTAATTTCAGAAATAAGAAAACAGAGAATGTGCAGTATTATTCTCCAGTGGCTTCAAGACAGGTAAACTAAATTCTAGTTACATAATTTCTCAAATAATATTTGTTCATTTCGAAACTTCTGACAGTATAGGAAAAGGACTGAATCTTGCAGCATACCCTGAAATCAACTATTTTGATTCAGAATAGTGAGGATAAAACTATTCAGGCCTAAAAAAAAAGCAACTGTCTGCCACATGTAAGTAAGCTTTCTCTGCCTTCATAGTCTCCTCTGGGATGGAAAAGAGGCCCTTGTACTTAAGTGTGACTGTGTCAGATCTTTGTATGAATAGACCATCTCCTTGCATGCTCACAAGCCACTGGCACAAATTGTGTTTTGCTGTTATGTTTGCTGTGAAATGTGTCTCAAGAAGTGAAGAAGTGTGCAGTAGCAGAGTGCAGCAGTCTCCCTGGGTGAAGGGTGCAGAAGGTGCTTTTCTTGGGGGTTAAACCTTGGGTGACTCTTGAATACACTCCATCTGAAGTGATGAACCAAAATCACTGCTGGTCAGAAATTCCACCTCACGCGTTTGCTGTTTGAGAATACTGATCCCAGAGTGCTGATATGGTCCATGGACACAGCTTTGTTTCAGCTTTGGGAAACAAAGATCTTGATATCCAGCTACTCATGTCTCCAGCAACCAGCCTCTCCTCTAATGAATTATTATCCTCAGATCATTTGCAGCAGTGTCTGATTTCTTTCTAGGAAAGGGTCCAAGGAAGCATATTTAAAAGCTTACAATTTGCTGTGGTCATTAAATAGTATGTGCCTTAGGAACACTTTTTACACCAAAAAAATACAGGTTTTTTAAAAAGCCACTGGCTGTTGTAATGGCTTTTCATCCACTGCTGTTAAAAGGACTTCTTAGATTCTTTTTGAGGGGAATTCAAATAGGAAAGAAAGACTAGGAGTGTTTTTTTATCAAATGACTTGGAGCAGAGGCACACACATTTTTCACAAAAATATTCAGTTTTCTTTTAGCTTGAAACTTGCACATAATTCATACAACAGAACTTTTTATGGCTGATTTGTTTTTCTCAATACAGCTGCAGAAGTGGGCTTCTTCCATAAAACCTGAGGAGATTAAAGTGGGTGAAGGAATAGATGCTTTTCCGGAGGTTAAAATACTGAACTGGATGGGATTGTCCACTACTGATATTATGGATGCTGTACATTAGAATTGGCCAACAGTCACACTTTTCTGCTGTTGAATTTGGCATGATTGTGAAGTGCTAGAAGTGTGTTTCTTACAAGCTGTGTTTGTGATGGCCTGTATTTTTCCAAAATCTCCTTGAGTCTTCCTGGCATTTCCCTAATGTCAACAATATGTCACAACTGTCATATAAATTTGCACATGGCCAGCCTTATCATGTAACTATAGCCTTGCCAATATTGTTGAGTATTAAAGGAAAACAAACCCAAGCCCCTAACCTGCCTCATTTGACACTGAACCCTATTCATCTCTCTGTGACCAAATGGAAAGTGACAAGCACTTCTTCACAACACGCTGGCTGTATGAACAAGTGTTGATAGCACGGGTTGAAAGACACAGCCTGGTGCCACCATGCCCAGCTGTTTCTTCACTAGTTACCATTGTGCTGCCTCTCTTTTCAGGTTGGCAAGTGTGTTTCTAAGTAGCCTCACATTTTGTCTCCAGGGTACTCTATCTTTGGTGCTGCTTGCCAGTACAATAGCCTCTTTCCCAATGCTGAATGTGATGCTTTTGTGTAGACTTAATCTTTGGTGAAACAGGTTCATCCCTGCTGCTTACAAAATTTGCAGAACTCGGTGCCAAGAAGTGCATCTGCTGTTGGCCCTGTCACTTTGCTCTACTGAAACAACACTCATTTTGTTTCTAGGCTCTGCTGTCCTGATTTACTAGATGCAGTTTGAGGAGAATAATTTATTTTTATGCTTTGTAATTTTTATGCTTTTTTTACTTACTTATCTTGTTGAATTTTCACTACACAAAAAACCAGCTTGATGTCTTGATATAGAGCCTTTCCTAAAACAGAGTGTTATATCCTCAACCTTGATCAAACCAGCATGTCCTTTGCATGCAGTGACAAGGCCAGAGTTCAAGCTCTGATTTTTGCTTTTGCCTTTCCTGTATTTACTCATGGCACCTGGATCTGCTGTGCCTTGTATGGCAAATGTGTTCCTGAGACCAGCCCCAAATATCTTTGTTTCCTTATGGATTCAAGCTATGTACAAATCCTTTTTGATCCTCTGGGATTTGGGTAGTGGGTATTAGACTCCTGGAAGATACAATCTGCACAAGCTCAGACAGGAGATACCATTGCTGTACATGCAGACACCCCATGCCTTGTATCAATTCCATTCCTGGCAGGACAGCTGGCAAATTTGATTTTATGCCTATCATGAAGCAACTTCTAAAAGTTACCATACATGTGGGGTGAATGCTTTCCTTTTATTCAATGTTAGTTTGCATTAGACATCATAGTAACTAAGTGAACAGATTACATCCACACTTGTATTTAATTCACCCAAAATTTGCAGTCCATGATTTTCCTGTCAAGTGTTTATTTGCACTGCATTTCCACTGGCGTGAAACATGCTGAAGAAGATCCATTTGTAGCCACCTTTAGAAGCTCTTACAAGACAAGAACTCTGCATAGCTCTTTCTAATTCAAAGTTTAACCTTTTTCCATGCATTAGCTGGCTGAGAGCTCTCTTATTTTTAACACGTTCAGTGCTCACAAACAATCAAGAAAGGCTGAGGCTGATGTCAGATGCTGTGAAACAGAGACGATAATATGAGAGGAGAGAATATTTTTTGTGATGAGCTCCTCCTAATCTAGGCTCTGAGTTTCCCAGCCTGTGTTTCAGTTACAGGTGAGGATATCCATGTGTTGGCTGTGCTTCAGTCTTTGCCAAGGACAGGAATCTGAGAGCAGCAGATTACTGTCCTAAAATAACAGAAGCCAAAGAGGGAAAAGGTTGCTTGTCAAGTCCAAGCACTTCAGAGTGGTCTCCTGCTCTATGCTGTCTGGTGCTTTGTGCAGACTGCTTTTTAAAGCCTCTGGCTCTTGCTAAGTCTCTTGAGAGACAAATCTTTGCTTTAAAAAATCTCAGCTGACAACCATCCTGAAGTGTGACTCCTTGCTTAGCTGTTATAATACTTCTCCCCTCTTCTGCTGTAAATGCTTAAAAGGAAAGCGCATCACATTGAAAGTTTAAGAAGTAAGTGGGATAAACTGCTCCTTACAGTGTAACAGGCACCATTGTTGCAACCTTTATTGAAGACCTGATATTTAATGGAATTTTGTGTCTCCTCCCTCACAGTGCAATTCAAGGAAGCTGTTGCTTTGCTGATCCCTATGACCACAGTATCCCTGAGCAACAGCAGAGCATGATGCAAAACTAACAGGGCTCCGGAGATACACTTCTGAAATGACTGCAGCAGAACTGCTTATTTTGCTTGGTTTTGGAGAGGACCAGATTTTGGGGTTTTTTCACTATGTCTGGCTGCAGTAAAAGAAAGCCTGCATCAGTTCCTGTTTCAAACCCTATCTTGTGAAAAGCTGAATCTGAGGACACAGCCACAAACATGATTATGTAGGCTGCCACCCACTGTCTTCTGATAATCTCCTCAACACTGCCCTGGAAGTGCTGGGAGTACTGAGTCCTCTGTAATGCTGCCCAGAGACTGAACTGGAAGCCATGTTCTCCCACTCCAGTAAATACCTGTTTGTCTCTATTGGCATGCATAGAATAGTGCCATATTTATACTAACTAAAGTGAGATCAGAAGAACCTTTGGTAAAGTTTTAATTCTTTTAACAGAAGTAAAGATTGAAATGCCTCTTTCTCTTTTGATAGTGAGTAATTACCATGGACTGAATATCCATATTTTATCTGGGTTTTTTCCTATCAATCAGCTACATCTGTAAGTATACAGATGTTCTTCCATTTTTTATCTGGTGCCTTTTCTCCTTATGACATGCTTGTGCTAGCATGTCCCTTTGGATTGTAAGCCTTGCAGGGTAGGGCTTTTTGGGTAGGATTAATTCTTCCCAGGTGAAATGGCTAAAAGTTAAGTATCTAGTCCAAACTCTATCTAGATTCCCTCTATAGCCACTGAAGAATGACAGATACCAGGAAGGGTGAGCCATCCTACCCATTTTACACATCTCAGTGAGAGTGTGCAGACTCACGTCTCTAGAGATGGATTTCTCTCTGTATTGCATAGCATACCTTCATATGCTTGAGATCAGGGTCCAAATTCTAGTATCACTCTCTAGATCCCTATTTGGGATCTACCAGGTAAGCTAGTTCTGAGCAAGTGGGAAGTCATCTGGTTCTTGAGTCATCAGTAACTCATTTTGGGTAGGAATTTAGTATCAGGCTGAGCTTTTTAGTGTTGAAGGCTGTGTTCTGTGGCATGCAGTGGTGGAACAGGAAGATTAACAGAACAGCGTGGGGCAATGATATACTTTAATAAAAGGTGCTCCTGGTTGGGGTGTAACCTAAGGTAAAAAACCGCCCACTCTCCAACCTATTCCAGTGCTTTTACCCATCCTCCTAACCTGGCAGCTTGATGTGTTTTGCCTGTGATTGTCAGTGACATGTGATGTCTAAGAAAGGACAGCTATGGCCCTTGTTCTCCACAGACCTGCTCAGACACCTTGATGGACTTTTAGCATCTGAACCTCAAATACATCTAATGGTCTAGGAAGGAAGATGGGCTTTCTAATCCTGTGGCTCACATTCTACAGGTGATGTCCTGCTGACCTCATTGAAGAGGATCTCACATTGAACTCAGACTTGTAATGCAATCAGAATTAAAGGTTTGGCCTTAAAAGTTAATCAGCTATTTAAAAAAAATTATTGTCACTAATTTCTGATCTTCTCATGCAGATTTACTTGTTGCCTATGTGGCTTTTTCCTTTACTTTGGCATTTTTCCCTTGAATTATTTCTTTGTCCACTTTAACACAGACCAACAAGGAGTCAGACTTTGCCCAGAGCTGTTACAGGAGTTAGACAGTAGAGGGTGCAATGTGAGCAATAAATTTATCTTCTAGACATTGTCTCTCCTTTGATCACAGTCAGCTTTCTGACTCACCGACTAAAATGAATCCACAGCCAGCACCTGATCAATGGTACCATGAAGATAGTCCATGGCCAGCCCATGAGGCTGGTGGAATAACTAAGTGGCCAGGTTTCAACAGTGTTTTGCAAGTAATAAATCGTTTATTCTTTCCATCTCTTACTCAGCACAGTCCTTACCATATAACCTCTGGATGCTAATGTAGATAATCTAGATAGAATGTGAAGTCTGGTCTTGCTCTCATCTTTCCAAATCCTGAACTTCTCCAATATTCATATGCTTTTTATAATTCTGGCTATGGATCAAGATCATGAATCAACCTGTTCTTGGTTTTGCTAAAGAAGGATCATGAATTATTCATACCCTGGCGAAAGGCACAATGAAATAATTAGGTGTTAACTATGCACTGTAAATCAACCATTAAAGGAGCAACTTCCAAGCTGAGACTATATTTCATAAAGATTTGTATCCATATAGATCATAAATATCTGGCAGATAGTTTGCTGGGTTTCTGAAATACAAACAAGGCTCATCTTTTTGGCAACTTGTGGTGAGCTGAAGAATGTGAAGACAAGCTGTAGTTTTCCCTACTCTGCATCTTTTCATGTTAATATAAGTCCTTGGGTTAAAGAGCATCAGATTTAGACTGACAAAATCAAACTCTAATCTGGCAAGTAAAAGATAATAACAAAAGAAGTAAATTACAGTTTTGTGATTATTTGGTATTAACACATGGCAAAGCAAGGCAAGAATTAAACATTCAATATGCTTAATAGGAATCATCAATTCATCTGTAAGGCATCTTTCAGAGCAGGTCTATGAAGGCATTCAACATACAGTGGTTTCTTTCAGTGCAGTGTGACAATACTAGTTTTTTTTTTTTTTTTGGTGGAGGAATGGGCAAAGATACAGTTTAATGAACGTTTATGTAGGCATTTGAGGAAATATAGTTTTAATTTGCTGGTCCCATGGGCTTCAATATCTGCAACCCACATTTTGGTTGTTTAGAAGTGATCACTGCTCTCTGGCCTCCATCATTATTAAATAAAAGACGGATCACAAAAAAATTCTAAAAAGCCCATGACAAACCCAAAACACATCTCAGTCAAGAACTTCATGTTCACTAAATAACTTTATGTAAAGAGAAGTAGTTATGAGTGTTGTAATACAGTTTCCTTGGGGTACAAAGACCAGCCCATGGAAGGAAATGGGCACCGGGCTGAATCAAAGATGTTTACCCCTTCTAAATGCCTTAGAGTAGATAATATAAGCATTTGTGTTTGCTTATTGCCCATGTCCAACTTACCAGAATTTAAAATACATGATGATCTGTTAAACACACTCTTAAACAGACTCACACCCAAGACATCCACAGCCCACAGACACCACAGACGCTATTAGACTGAAATCACAGACTGAAGCTTTCTTGCCACAGTGCAACTACTTTGAAAAATCCAACATTAGCCTACACAACTGGACATACACCATTCACAGTTCTGTAGAGTTAGTGAACAATTGTAAAGGAACGATGAAAACACCTCCTTGCAGGAGAAATTTGAACCATCTCCAATGTAAACATGCAGACACAAAAAATAAGTGCAGAAATGATGTTATTATAGCAACACAGTTGCATGCTAATGTTAGGAAACATGTATCTTATAAACTTATGAACCTACGTGCTCTTGGAAGAGTGCCGTTAATACCACAAAAACTGCCTCAGGGTATAAGTGGGGTCATAGCTGTGCTTCGCATGAAAATAAAAGTACAATTGTGCTAAAAGGACATGAGAAGGGAAGGCTGTTCACCTTAAGCAGTTCTGAAAATAAGCAACTCCTACTGATAAATTCACAATGGAGTCTGAAAACATGTCCTTCAAACAGGAAAAGGAAGCTACTGTAGGCTAACACAGCCACTGGGGGAAAAGGTGCAACCAGAGGATCAAAATGAATGTGTTATACCTGGGTACTGGAATCCAAAACTGGATTAAATCTGGGATGTAGGACGGGAACAGAGATTGCTTAGAGTTATCCCAATTTTGCCATCAGACACAGTTTTTACAGATACCTCTACATTGCCATGTCTTCTCTCATACCATTTGTACTACTTAGCTAGAATACAGTCTTGATTAATAGTGGCAATAAGTATCAAGCAGACTCTGTCATTTGTTCGGGATTTTCCAGAAATACCGCTGACTAGATTTTTAGCCAGAGGTGAAATCAACAGCAAAGCCTTTCCACTGCATATAAATTCCATTTCTAGTGCCATAAGTACAGACTGAAAGATCAATATTGTCTCAAAAATGAAGTTACATGGCATACTGGCAACATTAGGGCATTCCTAAAATCTTTGAAATGCCTTGCTTTTATTTCAGTCACAAGAATCACAGCATTCATCAGCACTGATTTTTCAGAGGGCCATTTAAAAGATATAAACAACTTCATGGGCCTGCAGACTTGACTGAATTTTAAGACACTATTGTAGGTTGTTTACAAGGCATATAATGATCAATCCCTAAATATGTCAATCAAAATCTTATGACCTTATGTCTATAGCAGCTATAACAGCCTTTACATAAGTATCTGAGGCATTTTCATTTTGAGATTAGTGTATTTATTTGTGTTTGGCTTGTGAAGGTCTGGCCAAATTTTCCTCATTGTCTTCTCCACCACCTAATAGATTTGCACTGGTTTATGGCATGACTGACTTTGCCCTTCCTTAGCCCTCACCTCTGAATCCTAGTGCAAGGGATTGTGACTAGAACCTTCTCGTCAGTTATTCAGGAAGAGATGATGGCAGGTCTCTGCTGTTAGGAGTTGTTGCATGATTGATTTAGTAGTATCCCCCTGCTAGAGAAAACAGTGTGTGCTAGAGGAGCAGGGCTGAAAAGACGCAAGTGGACTACCAGCTGTTTTGGTGTGGGTATAATGCTGATCTCCTTTAGGTAAGAAAGACATGCTACATTCTGCTTTGCTCCACTGCTACCCCCCAAACCCTCCTGCATGGCCTGGGTGGTCTGTGCCAGTGGGCCTGGTGCCAGAGCAGGGGCCACCATAAATCCTCAAATACACGTCTTCCAAATGCAATGCTGAGGCAATCTCCTTGGTAAGCAGTTTCAGGCTAGACTGACGAGTCCTGCTTTGGTCACCTGCATAAGGGCTGATGTTGTTAAGTCCGTAATAATCCATGGTAAGGAGTGGAGGTGTTTGGTGTCAATCCACTTCTGAAGTAATTGCTGATGGATTACACATGGGCTTGCCTTCTCTGGGGCAGTCCTGGTCCTGGGCACTGCTGGCCTGTGAAGCACAGGAAACAAAAGCCAGAGTTTACAGAACAGGAAACCTCCCCACAAGTCTGGCCCCAGGATAGGAGTGCCCAAGTTGGGAGCTCTCTAACTTCTCCTCCCTGCTTCTCTGGGGAGATGCTCCTGGCATGGACATCCCATCAGCCCATGCAAAAGCAGCTGGCTGTGTTCCCCTGCTCACAGGGGCCTCTAAATGCCCATACATGCAAATGTGGATGTATGCACACCCCCCACAAATGCTCACTGGAAGAAAAGACAAAGCAGATGAAATAGTGGTAGCTGTCTGCTTTCATTTCTGCTTGTTTGCCAACATTACGGGCTGTGTCCAGCAAGTGTTTTGTTTATGGCATTCTCTGGGGAGCTACTGGAGTGACTGAGCATTGGGCCATGCCTTTGGAAGTTCACACACCTGTAAGAAGAATTTATCATATACTAGTGGCTAGGACTGTGCCTGGGCTTGATGGGTATTTCTTCTTTGGAAAATTTTACATACCAAATAAATAGCTTTTACATCTCAATAACATGAACTGCTCAGGGGAGCGCTTACCTCTTTACAACAAATGCAGAAAAGGAAGAAATAATCTTTGGTGGATGTTATCCACAAATCTGTTGGTTCTGTTTACACAAACCTTTATAAATGACCAGGGAGGCAGGATGAGGACAGAAAGTCCTCTGTGTAACTGGAAAGAGAAGTGGCAGTTTCTGCTTCCTCCCCACCCATTGTATGTTGAGATCGCAGCCAGCTCCATGGGCAACTCTACTGTTTCTAATCCTATAAAATTGATTTTTACCATCACTGTTTCTTGTAGTGGTGCGGAAAATGCCTTAATGCACCATGATCACTATCTGTTCCTCTGTTTGTTATGGTACTTTCCTGAATCCTCGGCTTGCATAGAGACCCTTCTCATGCTGAATGCCCCACAGACATGGTTCAGGATGCATTCCATGACCCAGAGGGCCAACATCTGAGAAATATTGGCTGCATTAGTACAATATTTGAGCTGGCAAATTCAGAAATACTGTGAACAGTCTTGCATCCCCAGACAGAAGGCTGTCTCACTTGGTGCAGATCCACAGCTTGGGGTCTGGCTCCCTGTGAACATGAAAAAGGAGCCAGGACCCGGATCCTGAGTAGGAGTGTATTATGTCACAGGAGTTTTTGTGAAAAAGGTGGGTGAAAGCTGCTGCCACCAGGCTACGAGCTGTGGGGCTGGTAGACAGCTCTCCCTCCTGCCTCACTCAGTGCACCTCAAGGCTGGCATAAGACCTCTGTGGAGTCATGTTGCTGGGGGCAGACACATCCTTTGGGAGCAGGAGTGCCATACGTCTGATCCCTTGGTGCTCTTGCAACCTTGATTCAAGAGTACCTGCCTCCCTTAAGGTAATGCCCCAGAGACACACAGGCTCAGTGCACGTGCATGGGCTGCCTTCCTGTGAAACCAGAGTGCTGGCACTGCGGGAGGGAGGGGACAGCCTGGTGTACGTTTGGATTTGACCTAAAACATGACTTGAAGTCGACACTTGAATGCGGCCAATAGCTCAGAAGCATGTGTGGGTCCCTCCATCTGGACTCGCCCTCTTGCTCTCACTCAAACCACTCTCACTTGTCCTTGAGGGGACAAGAAGGTAACTGTAATACTTGTCGTTACTCCTTCCAAGCAAAACACTTTGTTTAATGATGATCAGTAGCAAAGTCAAGATCTTGTGAGGAGTAGGTGTGAAGGTTGGCTTTTGCAAAGAAGCAAATTTGCAAATCAGTGTAGGGAGACTCCAATATTGTAACTGTATCAGCTAGTGAAAAAGAATGGAGAGGTAAGAGCAGGATCACCAGGCTCCATAAGCTCCAGTCTTCAAAGGCAGCACTTTGTACAGGTAAGTATTAGTGATAAAATAGAGACTTAGAGAACCATTTATCCCTGTGGTGTGTACTTCATCAGTGCCTGAAATTTCTGTGTGTATAATCAAAGAAGAGATAATGTGGGAAACGGTAGATGGAAACAGCTGCTTATTTGTAAATATTCGGGACACCCTGTCAAGTATATAAATTCCCCTTCAAGTCTTAGAAAAACGATTATATGAATATAACTTAGACAAAGTTCTGCTGGAAAAAATGACCCAGATCAGTAATAATTTGATCACTTGCATGTTAATCTAAGTAATGACTTTCATTTTGTGCATGTTTGTCATGGTTTAGGAATGGTACCCCCCAATTTAATGCTCCCACTGAGACTCTCCAAACCATGTGCTGCTCTCTTGCTCCCCCTTCCCTCTCCCCTTTGCCTTGGGGTGGAGTCGAGGGGAGAATTGGAGGCAGAAAAGGTAAAGATTGTGGGTTGAGATAAGAACAATTTACTGGAAACAGCGGTGAGATAAGAAAATGAAAGCTAAGAACAAGAATGCTAATGACAGAGGGTACAAGAAAGAGGCAGACAATTCACAGGGAGCCCCCTGACAGTAGACAAAACCCAACCAGTCCCTCCACCATGCTACTCCGACCTGGAAGAGACCCCTTCCCCCATTCCCAGAAAAGATGTGAGGTGGTGTGGAATAACATCCAGGTGCCATCCATGTCCCTTCCCATCTACTGCAAAAACCACTCCTGTCCTGGCTGGAATTGGGACAATCTTGCACAGAAGAAAATATGAGACAGAAAAATATGCTAACACGTCATATGAAAATAATTTTATAATAGGAAAAAGCCATGTGCAGGGTTGGGAATATTTTATATTGGTTTCAAAATTACAGTGAGAGCCTGGAAACTATTTATATGCTTTCTATGACAGAAATATAGTCCAAACAATTCAAAGGAGCCTCTTTTTGGGCAGAGGAACATATATTGAAATAAAAATATTACAAATGTGTATGTTAGCTAGAGATAAAATGAATATTGGTGTTGTTCTAAACTGTTAACAGTTTCCTAAGATACTTTTAAGAGAAGAAATTACCATGCAAATTCAAATTTAATTAGCTAGACAGAATTTTCAGGAAAAATTCATGTCTGATGTGAGACTGAGTTTAGGTAATTTGGAAGGAAATACAGATTTAGATGTGTAACTACTTGTACCTACTCCAATCATCAAGCAGTTGAAAAATATTATCAAAATAATATAGTGCCTCATAGAAGAAGATTCCTGAATTAGACTGTAATATGGGATGGGAACAGCAAAACTGCAGAACAACAGTAATAAATTATGACCTATTACCTGGTGACAATTTTTTAGAACAAAGCTAAAGGTAAGAATGGCTGCCATGCTAGAAACTTACATTGTAATTTCTGGGAAAATTAAATTAAACAGAAAAAGTAGTGTGAAAATCCAAAATGGGATCCTGGGGCTGCCACAGTTTCATGTAAATTGGGCCCAGCCTGGCCATGATAGAAAATATTGCTCTCAGACAGGGGGTATGTAATCAGCTTTGTGGTTTAATGAAGCTGTGACTGTTCTTTACATCATGACATCTCCAGAGGTGGAGGGATAGCTGGAAGAATAGAGATGGTGATGGAAATAAGGATGTTGAGCCGATGACTTCATCTGAGAATGTCTCTGGCAGGTGACAATCCTGGCAGGCTAAATGGGAACTGGAAGATCAGGAAAGTGGAGCTGAGGAAGGTCTTACTGCTGACTTTGGGGAAACCTTCAGTTTTTTCTGATGTTATAGGATACCCCAGAGATTAATCAGACACTTCATATCATTCTATATTGTTCTATGTTCCTCAGTACTACTCTGTATTATTAAACACACATTTTGAACTATGTCGACAGAAATTGTTGCTAATCTGGATTGTAGGAAGGAAGTCGGGGGTAGGATGTCTCTCACAAGACAGAGCTAGAAGAGTCTGTTGCTATGTTGTGCTGGGCAGAGGGATAAAATTAAAGACCACAGATCAGTTTGTCCTGTGCCATCCTGTGAAGGAGACCCTGACGGGCTCTTTGACACTGTGCAGCTATTGAACAACACAAGAAGAACTTTGTTTTCAGATCTTTTTAAAGCTTCAGGACACTGTTGTTGCTATATAATCATTGAGCTGCTGAGGCCACAGATGCCTGCGTAACAACCCTGCAGCTTGTCCTAGAGGTCACAGGGTCAATCCCACTCTTGTTCCTATTTAGTGCCCCACACATCACATGTGTAACTGGAGACTGTGTGTGCTCAGAGAGTGGGATCCCATCCTCGAAATTAGATGCTTTGTTGGGAATGGTTTTTGTGCTGGGACAGGCTGTGGCTGGATAAATTTACTCTACAATCACTTACTGCTGTATGAATGGCCCTACTGATAAAGCTTTTGTGTTTATGTGCTTGCTAACTTCAAAGAACATTATTGCCTATATTAATTCAGATCAGATGTCAGGAGCTGCATTAAAATCCAGGAAGGGCCAGATGGCTGGCTGTTTGAAGAACTTTCATGTTTAGCTTTTAAAAAGGAAAAAGAACAACAACCCCTACAAATTAAAAAAAAAATCAACTAACAGCAATTTTAGATTGACATTTTTGTTTTAACCACTGCTTTCTTTTTGCTTCCTGTTTCCTTCTTAACTAAATGTCAATTCATACTCCTGAAACTTGTCTCAGCCTCAAATTAAAATCCTTGCAGCATTCTGGTTTTTATTTCCTATATATCATATTTCCTCAGCATTGTCCTTGGATGGTGCTATTTGTGGTTCAGTGAAGACAGAGCTATCCTCTAAATGCTGACAGAAACCCCCCCACCCCCAACAAATCTTGGCTGGCAGTTTTACTTAGTAAGCTGAATCACACAAGCTGAATAGACAATCCTACATTGCTGCTGTGCGTGTAGGTCCCATGAGCAGGACTGACAGTCTCACCAGCTCTATCACCAGCATGCAGAGACTCCCTCTCATCTCCCGCCTGACTTTCATCCCTTCCCTGCCACCCCTCAAGCCTTCAGAAGCTTGTGTTTAAGAGCATGTGGAAAGATATATTGCATTTAGATTTTCACTTGCAGAAAACACTTATCAGGGTGCCTGTTAATTTGAGACCCTAATAAAATAAGCTTAGGTGGTAAAGAAATCTGTAACAGGCAGCAGTGGAGTGCGGAACTGAAAGGAAAGATATTAGTCACTTGACTGCTGCTTGGATGAGACAATGATATTGTGGTAATGAGTGTCAGGAATGTACATTTTATGGAAATAGCAGTGCTTGGTATTTGGGCTTCTGTGGAAATATAAAAACAGAATGGAATCATAATAGGATCCCACAGAAACTTCAAAAGATTATAATAGAAATGACATATTCCTACAGTATTGTTTAATTTGAAATAATTTTATAGATAGCTATAACTAGATTACAGAAAAAAACCAGTATGACTCTATATCTTGTTAAAAAAAATCTTCTGGATATTTCAGAGGATCAAGAAAGCAAAGGGTGGAGATGGCAAAAAGATGATCCTGTGGTGATTCCTGACTAGATAGAAGATTTTTGGTATTTAGCTATCTATCTACAGCTGGGTGAATAGTTCCCAATACGTAATTGAGCAGATTCTTTTTCTTTTCTGTTCATGGAATTAACTAAAGGAAGATGCCGATTTCATTCACCACCCCCAAAACTCATTTTGAGATCTTTTTATCAGTTCTTTTACACATAAAATACACACTGTGCTAGAAAAATGAGGCCATTCTTCATAATATTGTTGTAATAATAAAGTTCAGCAATGACTGTGAGATATAGAGATATGACAGAGGGCCAGGAATGTTCTTTGCTGCTGCCAAATACACCTCATCTCATGTAAATTGCCAGTTTCTTTCAATAGCTGAGATTGCTATGTCTTTTCCCTGGAGAAATTTTAGTGAAGCTACTTTATCTTTTGATGTACTTAGATCTGAGTGTATCTCAAGCTGGAAAACAAACAAACAAACAAACATTCCAAAGAATGTGTTCAGACTTGTGGATTTAAAAATCAAAATCATATGCAAAGCTTTGGATAAAACATACTAGTTTTGCAATGTGGTGTAATTTTGTTCACATTTGCACTTCAAAAGGCTGTACTGGGGAAATCCTAGCTCCACTGCTGATGAAGTTTCTAATAAATCAGTCTTGGCTATATCCTGCAGTGCTTGGTTACAAAAAATGGACTCTGTGCTGCTTGGCCAGTCTGTTGATATTTGTATTGCCATGAAATTGCAGACTCAGTGACACTCAGTGGGCTGCTGCCGACCACAAGCTCTGAACTACTGTAGTGACCTTGCTCAATACACACACTCGCTATTTTTGACTCGAAGGCAATTTACCAACCAGTCTGTACACTCTTTGGTTGACATTCCCAGAAGTTATCATGTATTCAGAGAGTTGCTTAATGTATAGCTAGTAGGTATTTTTGAACAGAACTGAACATTTTGTAACACTTCTGTTGACTTTTTTAACCTGTGAATCATGGAAAATAACATCTGCTCCTAGCTGTGGGGTTAGAAATGTGATCTTTTTTGGATGTTTATGTGGGGCACTCTGATAGGAATCTCTTTAAGCTGTACCTAATCAAAACACAGCTTGGCCTGTGGCACATAGTCCTGTGATTTACAGGCTGAAACATGTTTCAATTCCAGCCTCCCTAGTAACTCAGGCTTTCAGCTGGAAATACAATCTCTGTATCTCTGAAGTTGGGAGAACTTACTAATCAGAGTACTTTTCCCCTAGGTGATGTCTCCTTGGAAAAGAAATAAAATAGGAGCAGGGAAGGACTGGAGTGGTATTGTAGATAATTAGGTGCCCACAAAGCCACTCTATCTCTTTCCTCCTCAGTAGGATAGGTGGGATAAGAAAATAAGATGGAAACACTTGAGGTGTTGTCCCACAAAAAGGAAATTTAATAAACCAAAGGCAAAGGTCACACAAATGGAAACAAAGGAAAATATTTATTCTCTACTTCCCATATTTTGGGAAGCAGGACATCAGTACACATAGTAATAATGAATGCCCTCCCCCTCACCCCCCACCATGGAATATCCCTTTCTCAGCTTGGGTCACCTGTCCTGGCTGTGTCTCCTGCAATCTTGACCCCCCCCGGCCTACTGGTGAGAGGGGAGTGCTGGAGAGACAGCCTTGGTGCTGTTCCCCTGTGTTATCAACCCCTCTGTAGCACCAACACACAGCACAGCATCATGAGGGCTACTGGGGGGAAAGTTAACTCCATCCCAGTCAGTCCAATACACTACAGCTGAAGCATTCTTATCAGAGTACCCTGCCTGCTGCTTTATCAGAGCTCTTCTCTTGCTATTTATGATCTTGCTGTTGCCTGTACACAGCCCATAAATATTCCTTTTCAAAGTGTACCTTACCCTTTCTGTGGTACATTTTAGGACCTTAAGTATGTATAAGCTAAACATGCTGAGTGCCAAAAATCAGTTGCGTCAGATATAGAATAGGTCAATGGGAGAGCAGATAATTTTTATTGTGAGAAAGAGGTGTTTGCAACTCCTCTCCCCTCTCAGATAAGAGTTCTGGAATGCTTTTGTGCCTACTTTTGAAAATAATTGCTTATCTTTAGAACAATGACTTCGTCTGAAACAACTCAACCTCATGTGCAGCCGTTTGTTATAGATACAAGCACCTGAAAAAAAGAGATTGTAAAAGAAAGCAAGTTTGCAGCCTCACAGCATTTTATTTTTCTACTCAAGCTATGATTACCATGATATCCACCTGGAGTGGAAACATACAGTGCTATGTTCACAGCTGAGCTTAAACTATGACAGGTTATAGCCTTTCTGTCTGCGTAAACACCACAAAGTGAGCTGTAGGACCACAGGCTCTCGGCTGCTGAGCAGACAGATCATGACTGAAGCAAGTGTGTGCACTAATTCACTGCAGTTGAAGGCCCAACATCCCCAATTCACAAGACGTTTCCATGTTCTCACATGTTTATCAGCCTCCAGCTGAGCTTTTTCTTCATGCTCAGGTAAAGGAAGATGGGAGGTCAACTGAAGGCAGTGCCATCAGAGCCAGCAATTTCTCTTTGGAGAAGGTGATCCTAGCTGGGGGATTTGCCTAGTTTCTGGTCTTTGTACATGCTAAATGTTGCAAATGGAAGAGAAAGAAGGAAGCAGTCTGGACAGTATCTGTGGGCTGCTGGGCAGTATTTTTACTCAGAAGATGACTTGTAGAAGTTTCTGCATGCCTGTTGAGCATCAAGGGGATTTGAGATATCAAAAAGAGTTAAATCTCAGTTCCAGCTGTATTTCTTAAGTTTCGTGATTAATCAGAGTCTATCAAAATAAAAGAAATGAAACTGCAACAGAGATGTACAGTGCAAGCAAACAAGAAACAAAGAACAGGCATGTTTATTGCAAAGTGAGAACCACATTGCTTTAATGGCTTTTCACTGAAAATCTGCAGACATATGAGTGGTTCCACAAACTGTGAATATTGCCCAAGTGGAACTCTCGGATGTTACAAGAAAACATAAAAAGTTGAGCCACAGAGAACCTGCCTCCCATCATTAAATAACACAGCTGGTTTATGTTCACACTAATACTTTCCTGGGGAATTTTCTCTCTGCATCACTTGAAGCCCTCACCATCCCGTGTTGACCTTTTCCATTTTGTGCTTGGTCTGTGTTTTCAGTGGAACTGAACTTAATGTGCCTGCTCTGTTTTGGTTACGCCGAGAGGTGGGCATAACCAGTTTTGGATCCATCACATTTTAAATTAAACATTTTTCTGTCCTCTGTGAAAACCCCAACCCCCTCTGACCATGGAAAATGTTTTAACTTTTTTTTCTCTGTGTGTGTGAACTTCCACCCACTGCTCTACTTCCTGCTTTCAACCAAAGCATCAAGGGGAAGACAGCAAAAGGAGAAGGCAAATGTAAAGCAGTAATTTCATAACAGGGGCCCACAGGCATGAAAAGAAGAACCTTCACTGGCTTTCCACTTATGCCCTTGACCTTGAAATGTTAAATGTTTCTTTCTTATTTCAAAGGCTGGATTTCTTTATTTTTCTTCCTTTTCTGCAGTAAAAAAAACCCCACTTCATCTGTGGTGACTCTGTGGTGAAAAACCAAAAGTGTAATCAGTATTTTAAACTTTGCACAACTCTGTGGATCATGGCAACAACTGTCATCACAATTAAGTTCAATTAAAGAAACAGGATTCTAATTAGAGAAATTACTTGTAGTAAGGTAAAATTGGGAACAAAGCCCTTACAAACAGTGCTGCAAGCCTTCATCAACAAGTCAGGGTAATGAGCAATTTCATCTACAAGAATGCTGTGCAATGACTCTTGATGTCTTCTCTTACACTAATAAGTAAATGTTCATCAGGAACTAATGAAGTCCAAGAACAATGCAGTGGTGTCCAGGAAAATTACACCTAACTCCTAATGGGACTCAATGAGAGAGCCCAGTGTTTTTTGAGCATGGAACCCTGGATTTTAGCAAATGTTCCTTGTTCATTTTTGGGAACCATGACCAGTCATACTTTTCCTAAAGATCTACCCCTCATCCAGCCAAAAGAATATAAAATTCCCATCTGCTGTCAAGTAGTCTGCAAGTTGCACTGTATTTGCTTTTTCATTTCTTTTCAGTATCTTACAAAACAAGTGATGAAAATGTTTATTACAAATATAGTAGAGTGCATCTTTGTCAATATTACTCTAACTTCAGGAGATATTAATTTTAGATCTGTTCCTGGCATTTCTACCCAGCACTTGATCTGCATCTTTACTCTCCCTACAAATTACATGTCTGTGCTGAATACTCATAGTTCAGCCAGTAGAACAAAGAGATAAGAACTAGGTCAGTTTTTGGTGATGCTGAAAACATCTCTTTTGCAGTGCTTTCCAATAGCTCCTTCTAAAGTTTTTCAGCAGCTGTGCAGTATGTTTCAGTAGTTCCTTATGAAGCACAGGTGTACTAGTCTTGGCGTGTGCTGGATACAGAAATGGTAGGGATGGTTTTCTGGTGGAAGGCTCTCACGTGTCTGAGAATAGCTCCTATTTGTGGAGAACATATAATTTAGTGTGTGAAATCTTAAATTAAAATATGGCTTTTGCACACAAAAGCCAGGTCTCTTCACTTGCTTTACAAATTACTTACTATGGCTTTGCTGCTCTGTATATGTATAGAAAAAGAAGTCACTACCTTTAGGTACTATATTGATATGTCATGCAGATAAACATTCCCACTAACTTGAGTAGGATCTTATCTTTAAGAGAAACACAGTTACCAGATTAATCATAAATAAATCTTGTGGTTATCCTGGAAAGTGGATGCTTCCACTGTTTTCTCAGAAAACCCCAGACTGATGAAACTACCTTCCAGCCGGCTTGAAAGAAACTTTTAAAAATATATTTTATACTTACGTGAATTGAGCCTTT
>NW_008238664.1:11322845-11367212 GCF_000691975.1 Corvus brachyrhynchos
CACTACTTTTTCATGGTAACTGAGTTACACCAAATGCATTTGAATAAACAGCAAGTCAAAGTAAGGATGAATAGGTCATATAATTCTGTGTCTGCAGTTTTAATCATACTGATTTGTGTTACCTATAAATTTGACATACACTAAAAAAAAAAGAAAACAAAACAAAAGTGGCTGCTCTCTGTCTTCTGAGTTTAGTTCAAATTTGTTTTCCACTTGATACAGCTCAAGAACTGGAGCAGAGGTCTTCCATTTGCTGAGTGCCCCAGGCACTGTTAAAGGTAATCCTTCACTTACTTTTAGGAAGAGTAAACATTTAACACATCCCTACAAAGAGCAGTGACCATGGGAGGAAGGAAGAAGAACAGTACATGTGATAGCTTGATTCTTAGGTCTGTATTCCAGTAGTAAGAGATACAGGTTCAAATCTTCTGTGACAGAAGAGAGAATGGAATATAAGTGATTTGCCTGGGTATGAGGAAATGTTCTACTCAGCTATGTAACTCTGCCTCACACTTATATCTAATCCAAAACCCTGGGATACATTGGTTCCAGCTTCATACCTTACATTAAAATTTGTTTTCTCTCTCTGGATGATATTTTAATCGCCTCTGTTTTCTCAGGCATTAACAATATTGAGTTGCTGACAGTGAAAGAGTTTGATTGCTGTGTCTCTTCCTTGCCAGTTTTAAAAAATGAGATTCAACTCAGAATCAGAAAATTGGTGTGTAGGAGAAAAGGTCTGCATACATGTAGGTGTAAAAGCTTCCTCTGCAGTTGATAGAAATTGCCTTCATGTAGCTAGAAAACTCTAGAAAGTGATTGTTCACAGCCTGATATAGATATAAGGCTCATTTGGGATGCCTAACCATAGTTTTGGAGTTTTTGGAAATGTAGTAGGGAAACCGACACAGCCTTCAGCTGCAGACCTAGAAAGTTACGGTCTCACAGCAAAGCTGAGCTCCCCTGGCTTGTGTTCCAAGTAGCTCCCTAGCTTCACTGGTTCTACTGCCTACCAACTTGATTGAGTTGCCTGCATACAAGCATCTAATACACTGGAGGTGCCCTGGGTTGACCCGGTGAGGCTTCAGAAAGAGCTGCCTCTCCTGCAGAATCTGTGCCACATCAGCACATCTGCCATACACCGTGGGGATGCCTTGGATATCCTAGGATATATGTGAGCCACAGAAATGAGTACCTGCCTTGACTATTATGATTCTCCTAGAGGATCAGCAGATGCCAGCAGACTTAAATACTGGGGTCTAAATGCCAGACTCTGCTTTTGGAGCCCATCTCAATATATTTGAAATAATCCATTCCGGTGGATACCAGACTCATTAGTTTATCACTGTTACCCACTGCCTTGTGTCATTGATACACAGATTAGGTGGAGTTTGCTATTGAGTATGGCTGAAACTGCAAATACTGCCTGTGCACAAGAGAATGACAGGGATTTGAGTGCACAGTCCTTTATGTATGAATGGGGTTCTTTCTTCATTTCTCATGTTCCTTCCTCTTTGCTGAAGAAGAACTTCGCTGAACTTGCAACTTTTATTTGTGCTGGACAAATCAGCCTAATTCTTTGCACTATAAAAAAGAAGTTTTCCATCCTTGAACCCAACTAAATGCCAAAGACACAGTATATCTACTCAGAACAAACTTAGGTACAGTACATTGGATTTAGTTTATTCTATCTAATCTTTTAAAATTTCTTTGTCTGGCATTTCTCAGCAGTATTTGAAAACAGAATTGTGTATATGTATTTCTGCACCAAAACTTTAAAGAACAGGACAAAGAAAGTCTTAAGTCTTCTTTTAAATATACTATAAGATTTTGTGCGTTTTAAAGCACACAGATTTATGATTTACAGTAGGCTTTAAAAGAAAATACTACTTGACAGTCTTATTTGTCCACTAGACTCTACTGATTTTTATATATATGTACTTATGGTTTAGGGGTAAATCTGGATTCCCTGATCCAAATTCTCTCTGCCACGTCCTTTTCATCATGTTTCTTCCCTGTACTGAGAAAGAATTTACATTTTAAAAACATTGTTCTAGCCAATGAAATTGCTTCTATGTATGTGTGTATTAGGAATACAATACAGTATCTTCTGTTGTCAAACTGGGGATATTCCCAAAGTAATTATAATATGTGAATACGGACACTATGATGAAAGATTTTAAGTATGGTTGTTAGGTAGCAACACACAGAACTGCCTATTTGTATGCATTGCTTTAGAAAAAGACAGAACAAAAAGAGGAAGTGAAGAGTTAATGAATTTATGTTGTGTTCTAAAGTCAGATGTTACATTAGTGGGAAAATTTTACATGAGTTTGTGAATTAAACTTCTTAAAAATTGTGAGATAGATTGTTTAAATAACTCAGGTACTTACATTAAAAGAAGCAATAAAAGCAAAGCTCCTGACAATAAACTGCTAGAAAGTTTTCTATGTTGCGCTGTAAGAAATTAAATGAATTAGCTTTTCTCTGTTAAAAGCCTTTTGGCATATATTTAGAAGTCTGTGTTAGAGTGCTCTAAGATAAATTTAAAACATCCCCTATTAAATAGGCAGAAATATTTGGTTTGTCCTACTTATTACTAATTTCTAAAAATGGTGTAGCGCTTCTCATAAGTAGTATTTTATTTCTAAGAGTGTTTTGTGGTTGTGTTTTTTTCCCATTTTTCTCACCTATTGAGTACTGAACTCTTGTGCAGAGGTCAGAAAGGCATCCTCCTGGAGTTGGAGGTATTTGCCTTAGCATAGGTTTCTAGAATGTATTTGTGAGAAAGCAGGCCAAGAAAACAGGGAAGTGAGCTATGTTCCATGCTATACATTGTGCCAAGCTTTGACACTCACTCTATCTTTCTCATAGCTGCTGCTTCTAAACAATCCATCAACTTTTCACATCACAGAATCGTAGAATCAGAGTAGTTTGGGTTGGAAGGGACCTTAAAGATCATCTCATTCCAACTCCCCTGCCATGGACAGGGACACCTTCCACTAGACCTGGTTGTTCAAAGCCCCATCCAACCCGGCCTTGAACACTTCCAGGGACACAGAGCTTTTCTGGGAAACCTGTTCGAGTGTCTTACCACCCCCACAGTAAAGAATTTCTTCCTTGTATCTAATATAAACTTGCACTCTTTCAGTTTGAAGCCATTTCCCCTTGTCATATTCCTATACACCTTTGTGAGAAGTCCCTTTCCAGCTCTTTTGTAGGCCTCTTCTAGGTACTGAAAGTGGCTATGCAGTCTTGCTGGTGCCTTCTCTTCTATAGGCTGAACAATCCCAATTCTCTCAGCCTGTTTTCACAGGAGACCTGCTCCACCCCTCAACCATCTTCATGGTCCTCCTTGGTTTATAATGGGCTAATAATTAAGTTGGCAAGCTGATACTAGGTCAATAGTAAAAGGCTACAATGAACATTCTTTGCTCCCTTATTCTCACACCCCAAGGCAGTCAACACAGAGATCAGCACTGGCTTCCCTGACAGAAAGAGCTGGGAAGTATTGCAGCTACTGAGGAGGAGCAGATCACCACAATCTGTTGGTTGTCTAGCTGGTGTCATACTTGTCACTGATACTTCAGAGTAGGAGCCACTTAAGCTTTGCCATTGTATATACAGTGCCCAGAGCAAATAAACCAGTTGTAAGACTACTGCTGGCCTCACTCTGTGAGCTGCCCTCCCTTTGAATGATCTTTGCTAAGTGCATCCTTTGCTAAGTGCAAACAGTCTGTGCTTGATGTTGTAATGGGTGAGATACAGGAACTGAGGCAGCAGTTCTACCAGGAAGTCCCAGAGTTTGCTCTTTAATTTAATCTATGACTCAGAACACCAGACATTAAGGTTGAGTAAGGCAGAAGGGTAACTTTTCAGATGTGTTTCCCCCTCTGTCCTTCAAGGACACTGTCATGATTAATGTCATTCCCTTCTTGTTGATAGGGCCCATAGGGATAGGACAAGGAGTAATGGTTTTAAACTAAAAGACGGTAAATTCAGAGTAGACATAAGAAAGAATTTTCTTATGACAAGGAAAATGAAACACTGGAACAGGTTGCTCAGAGAAATTGTGTCTGCCCCACTCCTGGAAGTTTTCAAGGCCAAATTGGATGGGGCTTTGAGCAACCTGGTGTAGTTGAAGATGTCCCTGCTCATTGCAAGGGGAATTGGATTAGATGATCTTTAAAGGTCCCTTCCAGCCCAAACTGTTCTATGGCTCTATGATTCTTGGGGCTGAGCCAGGCTATGAGGGGGTCATGCCCAGTCATGGAGGGGGAGAACAGCTCAGGCTGGGAGGAAAGACCTGGGAGTGGATCAGTATGGATAGGCATTTGTTTTTCTCCTGAGACAGACAGTGGCTTCTGGACTTTTTAGCTCTGTCCCCACCGATCTTCCCAGGTGCTCTAGAGTAACAGCTCTTTCACAGGCAGCGACACACTCATATGAAGGAATGTGTTACTACACAAGCTGTGTCTGCCCTGCTGGGTATTGCAAAGCTCTGAGCAGTGACTGAACTGTGCCAGAGAAAATGCTGGTGAGAAAACAAGATGAACAGCTTTAGGAGGCTGACAACAAGGAGTAGAAAGCATATGGTAGAGAGTGGGAGAGACATCAGCTGTACTGACATATGTGCAGAGCTGTTGGGGGAAATAGATCTAGAATCATAATTTGGGTATCTGGAAACTGGAATTCAAGAATGATGGTGGGGAGTTGAGGAAGTTCAAGACAAAAAGTTACATGGCTATGAATCAGAGAGTATCAAAGGTATTTTCTGGAATAAAATGGCTCATTTTTTCAAGTCTTTTTGCTGCCTGCATCATCTGTGCTCTTATGAAGAAGAAGAAAACACTTCTTCATCAGAGCACTGATGAAGGTCAATGGTTGACTCGTAGAACTTGTATTGCATTCTGTTTCTGACAGATTTCACACCTTCACCATCACTGAAAAGATGTGAGTCATGATGACCCTTCATTTCAGACAGAGAAAAGCAGGTTACTGTTGCAGAAAACTGCCTTTTAATGTGTACTAAAAAATTTGTATTCAGAAGAAATTTGAGAAAGTCATATCTACATAGGTGAACAGAGATTATTTTTTTTCAACTTCAGAAATAACCTAGGAGAAAAGAGATGAGAGGGAATTGCAGTGAAAAGGAAAAAAAACCCACCCAAATCCCAAACCCTAAACTGTCCTCTCTCTAATCTTTCAGAAAACACTATATTTAGGGTGGTCAGGATGGGAATGCAGACAGCTAACAGAAAGTACCGAGACTGGAACAACACAGAGCAAGAAAATAATTGCCAGTTAGTGCTATTGAAGAAGGTATCTTCCCTGGGATACTACTGGATGTCTATTAAACCTACAGTGCTGGTGCACTGATGTGAAGTGCTTTCTCATGCCTCCTGAACCCTCAAATGCATAAAACTTAGAGGTTATTTCACTGTCTCATGTTGTTATTTGGTTTGTCCATAAAGATTCACAGCCAGATGGAAGAAGCGGGATGAAAGGAATGGGAAGATCAAATTTCTAACTTTGACAGATATTCCATTAAAAACAGGCTGCTAACAAACTGTCATCGTCTTCTGCTATTTAATCAATAATGCATCTAATTATTCTCTTGACAGACTGATATTTTAATTATCTTAGTTTAAATAAAGTAGGTACATTGTGTTTTCATTTTACTAGCCTGATTAGCAAAATAACAAAAGATCAAACCACCTTTGTTTGCCTTTTCCCAGTTTGAAATTCAGACTGTCTGAATTGCTCTTGAATGCATGCACAATAGTGGGTCTGGCTACTAAATGAGAAGCTTCAAGTTTTGTTTCTTCTGTTGGGTGTATTTCTAGAAGAAACTGCCACTAATTTTAGAGGTAAATTTCTTAGTAAATCAACTCTGTAATATAAATAGAGATGGAAAGAATATAAACCCCAGACTTTGCATTTCTTCTGGTTCTTGGTAACTGCTGAGTCTCCTTACTTATGCTTGGAGTTTCTTAAGGCACTCAAAGAATTACTGTGTGTAAAATGTGTTCATGTGGCATGTATAGCAACATTCACTAAACTTCATATTCAGATAATGTGAGGCAGTGTGGTTGGGTTTTTTTCAGAAACAGGAAGTCATCCTCAAGTGAGACTGATTCCAAACACTGACCAATTTTTTCCTGACTCCAGTTTTGCCTTGACCTTTCCTGACTAATGCAAAATGAGGCTAGCTATGTGGAGAGGGTTTTTTTCACTGTTTGTACTGTAAGAGTCATGCTGACTGAAACAGAACTGTGCTTGTTCTCTTCCAGTGAGCCACATAATAGATCCTTTGAGAGAAGTAGTGGAGGTGGTGTGGAAGGTCATTGACTCAGTTTCTGTACATGCCAAGAGGATGCAGGCAAATGGTGGTGTGAATTCATGCAAGTCAAAAACACCTGATAACAAGACACAAGAGGGCAGCTTAAAAACAGGAGGAAGCAGCAAGATTCTGACACTTCCTACAGAAAGCCATAGGTATACAGACAGACAAACACGCATTTTACCTACAACAGATTTCTTTTCCTTTTTTTCTCTCTTTCTCTTTTTTTTTTTTTTTTTTAAGAAAGGATTTATTTACAGCATTTTGAAATAAATTTTGATCAATTTGGAGCTAAAATAAATTTATGGACTATGTTTCGCCAGGCCCTTTGGCTGGTTTTCTCTCCAATTTTGAATCCCTTCTCCAAAATGCATGGGGCCATCTTAGTCCATAACTCTTATGAGAACTTTTGGAGATTCTGGGTCATCTCATCTGGGTGAATGATTATGATGTCACACTTCTGATAGTGTCTAAGATCATGAGAACAATAAGTGCTTTCAGCCTTATCTAGGTGAAGTTGCCAGTGCCTGTCTGTTTGGTCAGTGGAGGGAAGATACATGACAACAAAAGTGGACCCCTGCTGTAGTGACCTGCTTGCCTGCAGGTTACAACTACCTTTTCCACTGTGACTGAGCTCGGGCTGCCCTAGAGAGCAGGGGATGTACTTACTCATCTCTACCTTCACTTTTGACACTGCTGTGGCAGTATATGTCAGTCATTATTTTACCCAACTTCAGTCATTTAGTCTTCTAGATCAGTGTAAGAAGGTCATCCAGGCTCTAACTCTGCTTCAACCACCCTTGATTTATAACAGGTCCCTTAGGTATTGGGATGAATGAATCATCCTATCCCCTCAATCTCCCCATGGGAGGCAGAGGGAGCTGAGATAGCAACTTTTCACAAGATGCCTCAGATCCTGAGAGCTTGTTAGGTAAAGTCAAGGTGGCTCTACTTTACTTTGTCCTTCTCTGGTGTCCCCCAGTTTCTGTGAGGACACTCTTTGCTGCTAAACGCCTTGTTTTTGTGGAGAGTTGGTGCTGTGAGAGAGATTCAACATGCCTTCAACAAGGCTGTGAGTCTGTAACAGATGTAAACCCAGTAGGACTATTCACATGCATTAGGTTACTTGTATAGTGCAATGGGTATGTGATTTGTTAGTGTTAATCAGCATCTGTTTCTTTTTATTGCTGCCTGGGTGCATATTTGTACGAAGAATGGCCATTTCAGCAAAGCCTATGCACTCCCTAAATGCAAATCTGAAGTCCTGCCAAGCATCTGTGGATGGGAAGTCAGTCTTGTGAATAGCATGTCCCTTCCTCTCATTGTTATTTGTATTAAATTAGTGATATTACTGTCGTGCCTAGAGGCTGCAAATTAGGTTTAAGGCCTCATTCTGCTGGGTCCTGTACAGGCAAATCAGATCACACTGGCTATGCCTTAGGGAGCCTACAATTTTGCAAACTTGCCACCCAAATGTGGTTACAAGACCTATTTGATTTGAAGGGAAGGGATGAGATGAAGGAATGTCAGGGCAGATTTTGTTGGCTCTTTGTACCATGCCAAGGAGCAAAGCAACCAGGTTGCACTGGTAAGAGGCAATGAGAATGAGCAAAAGGTACAGCTGGCTGCTCACCTGTAGCACTGTCTATACCTAGCAAAGGGCAAGCCTTCCCACGGTCAGGCTGGGAGCACCTGCAGGTCCAGACACAAGGGCTGTATCATCCGTGGGGTGAAAGTCACTCCAGCCCTCCCACAAACAGCCCTTGCTTCTGCTGTGATCTGCATGCCCTGTGCTGGAACCTGCTCTCTGAGCAAACAGAAAGGGACATGCTCCTACTTACACTGGTGTGATAAAAATTCACCACCTAGCCTGCTAAAGCCAAAGGGATAACTTTCAATTGTACGACAAATTTTAAATCATCAAATTAAATATTGTGTTAATTCAGCACCAGTACTTTGTTATTGTTGCTACTTCCAGTTTCTTTTTGAGGCAAATGTCTCAGCAGGGCTTGAAGACTAAAAAAAAGTGTTGTACTTTTTAATGTTGGGAACACACTGTTCAGTGAAAATTTGCTCATCTTCCATTTATTGCAAATATTTCCATCTGAAGGAATACAGATTTTTTTTCTTTATTCCCCCCCCATGTATACTCTATAGTGTAATGGATGATGGCTTTTATATGATGCATTGTTTACAACAGACCACAAACAAGTCTATAAAGTAAACCAATATATTATGCCTTTTTTAAAAATGTGAGATCTGAAGCCTAGATTTGAGAATGTACATGGTATATAATTTCCCTAACTTTCAAAAATCTGTTTTTTCTCATAGTAATTTCTGATAATGTTCTGCAAGTCCAAACAAAATTATTCCTTCCCTAAGATTTCTTCACCCTTTCCCCCTTTTTGTTTGTTTGCATTTTGTTTTGTTTTTCCCTTGCATACTCACTGGGCTAAGACTATCAACAATTTGACATTGATACTGACCTGGAAAAATATTCACTCCAAGCTGTGCCTGGAAAGAAAACACTTCTATATTGAAAAGATAACGTGGATTTTGCAAATAAATGTAGACAAGAGAGGACAGATAACATTTTAGGCGTACCAGCTTGGCAGCATCACTTTGATGTGCCAGAAATTTCTAGCTGCAAATGATTTCCATCCCAGTTCTGCAAGGAGTGCAGCGAGGAGGCCGAACAGCATGGAGTGAGTGCCAGGCTGACACAACTAATAGGTGTTGCCTTTTACCCACTCTGTGAACCTGCAATGATCCCTGTGAGATGGAAACTAAAGATTTCATCCCTCCTGCAGTAAGTAGTGAGCATGAACTTTCTCTGAACTCAGTGTGTTGAAGTCTGGAATAGTTCAAGAGGAAAGAATGGAGGACTTGATAAAGAAAAAACTGTATAGCTTCATGTTCTGGGTAATGCACACGGCCAGATCTGAATGCTGTTGCAGCATGAATGGGAAAATTTACATGCCTGATTTGTTTTTTTCCTGAGGTTCCTCTGGTTAAAGCTGTTGCTACGTTGCTAGTGCTACAGGCCAGATAGCAGGACATACTGCGGAATCAAACAGAACACTGTCAATAAATAAGGGTAGCAAGAACCCTGATTCCTAAAGTTCTGGTGGTTTTTTTCCTATCAGGTTCTGGCAAAAGCTGTGGAAAGAAGGAGTTGATACATGCCTGCGTTTGCTCACACTGGTGACAAATGGCTATTATGATAATGTTATCTCTGGGGACTGACCTTAACCTGCCAAGTTCGCTCCATTTAACATATCTGCTGTGTTAAACATGGGGTTTGAACATGATCCCAGGACATGCCAGTTGCCTGGGACAGTCTCTTGATGTCAGTGGCAGGGGGCACTGTGTCCCAAGTGTGTGTGGGAAGAACAACTGTAATGTTTATCCAGAACACACCCATTGGCAGCACCACTCAGAAACTGCTACCGAGTCTCTCTGAGGCAGAGAAAAACCTGGGTACTTTGAACTCATAAGGGAATTACCCATTCAAAGATCCCTTTCTCAAATGAAATTTTACCTTTTCTCTCTCATTTCCCCAGATTTGTTAGAATACATTCTTTGGTGGCAAATAGTGGTGCAGAGCTGGAACCTGATAGTGACTCCCATGCCTTTACTGCTATGAAGCTTTAAAATATATTAACATAATGTTTCTTGGGAGAAAAAAATGAAAGTGTATATTTCCACAAGGCAAATCAGGGAACAATAAACATTTTCTACATGCTATTTTTTTGCCATGTGCATAAATATTTACAATTGACACCTGCATCTATGAGCTGTTCACATGGCCAAAAAATTAGCTATGAATGCAGTATAGTAGAATTATTTCTGTGAAGGATTGTGTGTCTTCCATTCTCATTTTGACTTAACTTGCACTGGATGTTCCTCACTCCTGCAAAGGATACTGACAGTCCCTCTAAATTGGGAGTGTTCTGTTCATTTTAGGGGGTTTACATGTTCTGCTTTTCCAACCACTATCTCAAAATACATAGACAGTAACCAGTCAGAAAGAACTATTTATTATTATTCAAATGCTAATACAGTGGCACAAATTCTGGTGTTTAAAATTAATCATATAACTTTATTTCATCAAATGGAAGACCTTGCAGAGCAATTCTCTTTACATCAGAACTCATGTTTGCCACTGCTTTTTTTTCCCCCTGCTCTTCTGTGAAAGTTTCATTCACTTTTTGATAGAGACTTTTGCAACTGTGAATACACTGGCTAATGTTCTGGATGCTAACAGAATTAAAGACACTAAAGGAAACTAATTTTCCTTTTTTTTTCAGTTCTGTGGCAGATTGAAATCCTGGTATGAACTTTGGAGGTTCATGACCCCTCTGGTCTGGAGTGGCTTTATTTACTCTTAGCCATATAAAAGCCAGTTGGGCTCAGCTTACCTTCTGCAGTCTTTGTACATCGGGCAATGCACCAGGAATTCATCCAAGCTCTCTCAAAAGACTAGGCTGGGAGGGGGTTAGGCACCTTTCTTTATGATAACAAAATGTTACATGAATCAAACCTCATCCTGGTTTGGGAGGAGTGGGAATATGAGTGAGGGCTTTGGCCAAGGCCTGCAATACCCATCAGCCAGGAGGGTGCAAGGAGGAAAGGGTCTGAGTTTGATCTGACTGCAACAGGACAGCAGGGGAATCTCCAATTTTCCTCTTGCTACCATTTCATGGCATCTCTATGTTGCCAAACTAAAGAAACTAAAGGCCAGGAACTGTACAAATGCAACAAAGATAAGAAATAGGCTCTTGATCAGAACTAAAGAGAAAGTTAGAAGATTGTGGTCACAGTGCAGTAGGCATGTTTGGTGCATGTGTTTTTTATGTGTCTTGGAGGCTTTATCAAATGCTGATCCATCATATTGTTAGAGCCGATCTCAGATGCGATGTAGGTCAAATGAACATTGCACATTCAGCAAAACTTCATCGGGCTGATCCACCTCCCAGTAATAAAACATTCTTTATTGACTTCTGTGGAAGCCCGGTCTTTGTCAGAAAGAGGTGTAAACAGAGAGGCTTCTCCAATTACTTGTGCATGGGCAGGAGTATTGTATGGGCATTCAGAACCCAATGAACACAGGGAAGTTAACAGGGCTTTCACAATTCACTGTGGTTGTGAGTGGCTGGGATTCTTGCTCTAGCTTTCCGCAATGCACAGTAACCACTGCCATAGGAAACCACTTTGCATTCCT
Organism: Corvus brachyrhynchos; assembly: GCF_000691975.1. NCBI lineage: Eukaryota > Metazoa > Chordata > Aves > Passeriformes > Corvidae > Corvus > Corvus brachyrhynchos. The sequence goes on from NW_008238664.1 coordinate 11,334,413, forward strand.
GAATTTCAGCCCCCTGGTAAACACTAGTTTGAAATACCACCAAGAATAGTAATACTGGCAGTGGCAGAGTTTTAGTGAGCTGAGGAGGAGTGCATCTACATTTGATTGACTGAAAACATGATAGCATCACTCTAGTGTAATCTTCTTCCCAGAAACATGTCAAACTGAGTGGTGTTGACAAATGACCGGTTCACACGCCATGTCAACCCACCATCTTCTGCCACCTTCTGTGACAAATAACACAATTCAGAAATGGTGGGGAGAGGAAGGGGTTTGGCTCTGTGGGGGTGAAGGGTGTGTGTGAGTGTGAGGACAACTGTCTCTGAATCAGTCTCTGTTTTTAAATGGCATTTCTGAGTGCTTTGGGGTTGGGTATTTTTTACTTCTTTGACTGATTATTCGTTTCCCTCCACTGGAACAAAAAAAAAAAAAGGGAAAATAAAAAAGAAAAAAGAAAACAAAGGCATTGTAAGGATCTCTGGGAGGAAGGGTGAATAGAAAGACAGCTCTTACTGGACTCCATAGCATTTGCTCCTGCCTCTCCCAGTTGGAGAGTCCAACAGCTGTCTTCATAACTACTGTCACTCAGGATTTGAATAGTTTTACATAATCTGAACTGAAGTGGAGAATCCAAGCTTTTTGCTGGTCAAGTGGCAGGTGGGGAATTTAAGCTTTTATAATAGGACCACAATTGCTGCTCCCACAGGGATTTTCTTCTACTGTCTATTGATTTATTATAAGCTCTAAAGTAAGGATGCAAGGATTAAAGCGGGGGTGGGAGGTGATATTCTGAAGGTCAGAGGGGTGAAGATGTAGAGGAAATCCAGATCTATCCTGCTGCTGTGTGCTGGCCCAGACGGATGGCCCATGTGCCCTGTTTGTGACCCCTGTGTGGACGAGAAGTATTTAAACTGCTGGGTCACCAGCTGACACGAGAAGAGGAGAAGCTGCTATTTTAATTGTGTGACTTTCATTTTAATTCTATTTTTTCTTTATTTTTTAATACAGAAATACTAGCCTAACCTCGTGTTTTCTCAGCTCTTGCCACAGTCCATGCCTTTGTCATACCTGCATCACCTGAGAATTGACTTTTCCAAGACAGCCCAGATATTCTCCACTGGCATGAACTTCTGGGGCTCACCTGAGATCCCACAGACCTACAGTCATTTACCCAGGCTTAGGGCCTGGCACAAACCTAATGGCAATATCTGAAACAAATCACAGTTTAGGAGATGTAGATCTAAGAGAACATCAAAGGAAGCACAGAGTACACTGCTTTATAATTACACAGGGTCAGTGTAGTGCAGGTTTTTCTGAATAATACCTCAGTGGAAGATAGGAAAATTACCCCTGCCTTAAGCAAATACAGTAAACTAAATAGAACTGGGGTTAAGTGAAAAGTACACATTCTCTTGCTTATGTTCAGCAGACTATCCCTGCTGTTTGCATTTGTTATGACATCAAACATCAGGTGGCGGCATGTTTACACGTTAAAGCTAATGAAACTTGATTGTAGCAGACCTGCCCTTCAGCCTTCCTTTTCCTCAGTAGTATGCTGATTCCAGCCAGAATGTGCCTGGGCTTTGCTGCTCCACCGCCCCCCTGGATTCCAAGGCTAGGGTGATGAACTGCTTTTACACAAAGCAAACTTTCATTCACTGGGAACAGGTGCAAAGTGTCCTTTTGTGTGAACAGCTGGGGAAGCAGTAACCCGTCCCTTGCCTGCACTTATTTCATTTAAGGCTCATGGTGCAGAAGAAATGGAGCTGGAAAATGCCAAGCAATGTTTTCTATCTCTGCCCATTTGCTGTGGAAGCACTTTGACTCATATCACTAAACAGCATTTCTGTCTCTTTTTGTCTTCAGTGTGCACAGACCTACTTCACAATAAAAAAGTTTTAGATCTCTTTCTACATATAGCTTATCGTTGCCTTGCAAAGTTGCTGCAGAAACACTCTGTCCTCTGCTGCCAGGATCCAGTCAATATCTCTGAATATGGGTGGTCATCACGTAGGTAACCTTGTAACTCCTTCAGCCATGTCCTGCCTCTGGTAAGGCGTACAAGCAACAAAATCCTCACTCTGTCAAGTGTGTAGCTGTGTACTTAAGACTAAGCATAGTAGTAGTTCCAGTAAATTCAAATGAAATAGTAGGCTGGTCTTCATCAAAGGAGCCAGAGGAGAGAGGCAACAAAGCTCACCTGTGTCTCAGTGGGGAGCATAGTCTAGTAACAGTACTATAGTTGACACTCAAGGCAGACCCTAATGTTTGTTTGATAACAATTTTTTTCTTATATTAGATTCTATGCAGGAGCATTTTATTATATCAGATTCTTCACATGTAAGAAAATTGAAGACAATATATTTCCACAAATAGGAAATGAGGAAAAATAGTGCCAAAGTAATGTTAAACCCATCAAAAACAACTGCAAAATGAACTATTTTACTAGGAGATGTCGAGGGATTTAGTTGCAGAGCAGTCATTAAATTACTGCTTTCGAAAGAGCCATAATATTTTGTGGGTAACCATCTATAACAATTTTGCTTGATAGTTTTAAAATGCACGTGTGTATTCAACAGGAGTTTCATAGCATCTTTAAAATCTAAAGGATTCTCTGTGTTAGTTGAAATGTCTAATTGAAAGCTGACATAAGTGCCAAGTATTGGTTATTGGAAATTTGAAATTAATAGATTCTGGTAGGCCAAAATAATTGTTGGCTACTCTCACTGCTGCAGCATCCTGTCTTGCGTAATTCTCTGACTAGTACATAACAGGAAGACAGATACTTGTGTCAGCATAACATCTTGTATCAAACTGGGAAATCATTAGCATCAAAAAGATGGTTCTTACAACTTATTATATTCCTGAGGGTATATCAGAATTGTATATAAACAATGATGACAATTTGGGTCTATTTTGATCATATTTGAAGGAGGAGCCTTGAAATTTTTACTGTGTAAGGAGTATGTCTCACAAGTGCCCTTTTTGTTAGGTCAGGGCTGTCTCAAAGAGGGGGAATTTTGCTTTAATTTGGATGAACTAATTACTGTGTATTCTGTCTTGGTGATGTGTTGAGACATATTTTCCATACTTCACACTTTCTGGCATGGATTAAATCCTGCCTGTAGGTCAGTTCTGTGTTTCCTACATCTTTTTCTCTCTCTCCCCAGGCAGCAGGAACCACTGCCCTTCACCTTTTCCAACAGGCTGGTAGTAGGAAGAATTCAGTGGTCTGTGCTGGGATGTCACAGGTACCGCAGGAGGGACAACTCATGATCAAGTTGTCCCTTGCTTCCTGGGATGAAGAAGCAGGCTGGATTGAAGTGCCCTAGGGACTGCAGTCAGGCTCTTAGAAGCAAGCTGGACCATACAAACTTCCAGGCATGTAGGATGGCAGGGTAGAAGCCTTTTGTCTGCAAGCCCAGCATCACAAAAAGGAAGAGATTGTAAGTGAGATTAAAAGGCAGTAAGTCAAAAGGATATGCTTTTCCCAAGATATGTAAGTAAATATTCGCTGAGAGTGGATGTCACAGAGTAGTTTAGCAAGAACTAAGGAAAAAAAATAGCAGCAAGAATTTCCAGAATTATTATAATTATTAGAAAAGAAAAGTGAATAATACATCTCATGCCGTAAGAGCTACTCAGCCTCTGACTACTGGAAATGAGAGTAATATTTGGGATGTGCATTTCTGTGTTGACCTGGCTCTCTCCCACTCTGTGTGGCTTGTCTGCTGCTTGACACTACTAATTCTAACAGTGGTGTTCACATTGGAGTGTCTGGACCTTCTTATTTGCCTGCAATTATTCTTATAACATCATTTGATCGGTATTACAGCCATGGGTGGTCCTCCCCCCGATGTTATTGTTCCAGTCAAGGTCTGGGCAAAGCTGTAATTGAGTTCAATGAGGACAAGTGTCCAGTCCCGACCTGGCAAGCTGCAGTTCTAGAAAGAGCTGAACTTGTGTTGGACATAGTATTAGAGTGTACCTGAGCTTTCTCTGCAATGGTAACACCAAGTAAGCATATGAAGGAAACTATCAGAAGTCAGGGAATGCTACCTTGAGAACATTCTTCTGTCAGAGGAAAATGTTGTGCTCATTCAAATAAATGCAGTGTGTCACATAAGAGACAGCAGGTACTCAGCTATCAAAATGACCTTGCTGTGAGTGTGCAAGCAGGCACAGATCTCAATGGTGTGTCTCAGCTTATCATCTGCATGCAAATTCAATCAGTCTAGTGTATTATATAATTTGCATAAAGTCTTATCTCTGCAAGAAATTTTGTAACTGTTTTAAAGTAGTATGATTTGCATGCCCAGAGTTTACACAATCCTTTCCTGCTTTGTGTTGATCTTCACTGAAGTCAAAATAAAAAAATGGAAAATATTATTTTAAAGTTAATAAACACAATAACTAGAGCAGCTGGTGCAGAACTAGCACTTGCAACCAAGCTTAGCAATAACCAATTTGACTTCTCTTAGAGTTATTTTGGATTCTGTTACTACTCTTTTGGTGTCTGACCAGGCCATTTTAAGCACTGAAAGAGAATCACTCAAAAAAAGGGGAAATTTGGAACTAACTGGTTTTGTTTAGTGATGACAGTAGGATGGTAAGTTCTCCCAGCCACCTTGCAGCAGATCTGTGAGGCTTGTTCTAGATGAGGCTACTGGAGATGTGCAGGTTCCTGGAGTTCTCAGAGCTCTTTCTGGCTGGAGTTTTAATTGAGAAACAGCAAATTTTGTCTGGTTTAATCTTAAAGAATGAAAAATTATATATTTCTCTCTCACAGTCTGCTATGTTGGTTCCAGCAGGGATAATGGAAAATACCTGTAGTACTGTATGCACAGGTGAATTTACTGGCATTAGGAAATACAACTTTGACATTATGACTACATGCTGCAGCATGTGCTCCCAGTCACATAACTAGGAAGCAGCTGTTCCTCTGTTGCCCTGATCCAGTCTTCACTGCAGGTGCAAGTTAATTTTGTGCCAGGGAGAACAAGGTGTGGGATCGTTCAGCAATGTCATCTGGACTTCTTGGTGGTGAAGCCTAAAGCCGACATTTTATTTGGTTAGCTAAGTGTCACTTACCATATATTGAGGGTTTTCTTTCCACAAAATTGAAATAGAAGATAGGGGTAACTCAAATCTTACCACTGCGTAGAAAGCATGTGTCTACCGAGATTAGCTGGTGTACCAAGATGAGCTGGCATAGCATCATTATGACCTAAAAGCCCTCTAACCCTAAAATATCAGTACGAAGAGAAAGTCATATTGAATCACAGAATACAAGGTTGACAGACATCAAGGATAATTTGCTGTAAGTTTTCTTGGCAAAAAAACATAGATGTAATATCTTCTGTCAGAAGCATCTTTTTCTAGTAGATCCTTTAACACAGAAGGAGATGGTTAGATTATGTGAGCAGAGCCGCTGATTTTGCCTGTAGAAACTTGAGGCTTTACAGAGATGGATCTGAAGATAAAGCTAAGCTGTCCCCACCCCAGCTGTGCAGACCTGCTGACCAAGAGTGATCCATTTTGAAACAAAAAATGAAGATGCCTACATGTGGAAAACTAGAATTTATAAATCATCTGGTTTAGTAAGTCTGTAGTGAAAATGAGAGTGGAAAGCCAGGCACTACATCTCTTGTCTTGGCTATAAAATCAAAGTCAATAAGACAACCAGGAGATTGTGAGTCCTGGCATCATGTAGGAGCCAAGATCAATGAGCATGAGAGACAGATCTCGAGCCTTGGCATGAGTCAGGGTTTTCAAGGTTGCCGGCTTCCCTGCACAAGCAGGAGAAGCAAAAAGTTCAGGACAGTTTGAGATCCCAGGGATTTGTTGCCATTGGAAAGGGTACAGAAGTCTGGAAAGCTGCACAGGACAACCTCTGAAAATCTTCAGGTCCCTGAGGCAGTTCTAGCATGAGGCTCATAGATGCTTGAAGTCCTGTCTAATTGTCATCATGACACAATGCTTGCCAGGAGGCTGTGGGGCTAACAGCCTTGCACAACACCTTCTGGTTTTGGGGGATTGGCATTTTCTCATGAAATTAATTCATCATAACATTTTCATCCAGTTTTGTGATACCTCAAATGGTATTTCACTGATTATCTGTTCTAACTTGCACAAGTAAATGTGGGTAAAAATACACACTAACAGCAATCAGGAGAGTTCTAAGGGGAAGAATGTTACAACAGGGAATTTGTAAGAGGACACAAACTTAGCTGTGAAGGTTTCTAATATATCAATAGCTTGTCATAAACTCACTCTCTGCAGTGTATCTTATCCTTTTCCTAATGTATTTACACCTTTTCTATTTGCTCACACTGTCTGCACATTGCATTGCTTTGTATCAGTCACCAGAAACTCTTGTTCTTTAGGAAGTTTCTGTCTGAGATCTCTGTGCAGTCTAAAATTTGATGCAAGCGAATTGACAGATATAATAGTTCATCACTCTAAAATGTTGCTTGCATTGCAGTAGTGATCTGGAAAGTCCCATACTTCCTTCGGTGCCACAAATCAAGATTCACAATACTCATGTGGGCTCATTGCCTGTCTTGTACCACATGTGAGTCATGGATGGGAATTTTCTATCAGATGTGTAGGAGTGATGCAAACCAGGAGCTTTTACTCTTCTCTCATACGCTAAATTTCACAATATTAGAAAAGCATTCCTTTCACAGGAATTACCACATTAAAATTACTTTTTGAAATTAAATTTCAAAATAAAATGAGAAATGTTTTTAGGAATTTTTTGACCACGTAATAGCTGAGGAGAAGTAGCCTTGCTAGAAGTTAACTTTTGAAACACTAACCCTTCCAAAGAGGAACTGGCTCTTATCTTCTAAAGATGATATTAACAGGAATTAAAATAGGGTAACTCTGAAAGAAAGATTGCTTCAGATTTTTTTTGCAATAAATATTTAACACGACTACCAGAAAGTTGCTAGAAAGCAGCAAGCAGGAAAGCTACACTTCAAGGACTAGACTATTATTTTTATTATTATTATGGTAATGATGAAGAACTATGGAATTTGTAACAGTAAATGTAACTATGTTGATTTTGAAATACTTTCACCTTTCCTCTAGTTATGTGAGAAAGGGTTAGAAATATGCACTGTTTACATTTTAATTGTGTATTCCCATGTTTTGTCATGTTCTGAGTTGAATTTGAGTCTGAATTTATTACTTTAAAAAGAAACGTTTGAAAGTAATTTAAAAATTGTTGTAATATTGTTCAGTCTAAATTACTAAATTCCATAGACTCCCAATATTATATCCGTTTTACTATTGCTTTTTTTGGAAAGATAGATTTGGAAAATAACAGTAGGAAATGCCCATACATGCATATACATGTTTGTGTACATGTGATATGTAAACATATCATATGCAGAGTTGAATTGGAGCACAAACAAGAAAAGAATGCCCAATGGATATTGCTGAAATCCTGTTTCGTGTAACAAACAGCTATTCCACTGTAAGTTCAGACAGTGGCTTCTCAGCTCTAGAGGCTCCTGTCCAATGTTTATCTACCTAGCCATCACAAATATATATAGAAAATAACTTTCAACACTTTTTTCTTCAAAGGTCTGTGCAAATATAAGCTCTCATAACCTTTTACTCCTGTGGAGCTGAAGTTTTTAACAAAGCCAGTAGCTAAGGTTGCCTGCACGTTTCTGTTCTTAAAGGCTTTTTTTAGCTGTCTACAATTTCGGGGCTAAAAGCTGTGACATTTTGGGGCTAAAACTTTACTCTGTTTCTGGACAAACTATATGATGCAAGAATTGTGCATGATGCTCACAGAACAAACTGCTCTCTCACAGAAATCTGTGCATGACTGAAGGCTGTTGAATTCCAAGGAAGGAAATTATTTTGGGTGTTACTATTTGATAGAACTACATGGAAGGCCTTGAAAAGGACTGTTTTGGCTAAGCATGAAACAAGCCTTTGCAACAGTGAGATATGAGTCTTCCTGAGAAGAATGTTTGTCTGTTTGGGTCTTTGACGACTTGGCAAAATACTAGCTGATGGCATGAAGGGAAAAATCTTGTATTAGCAGAGAATGACAGGAAGATAATCTAGTAAGTGTTTCAGATGCTGGATTCTGGACTCTCCCCTTCCTCCCATACAAATAGAGAGGAAATTAAAAGCTGAAAGGTGATACCAAAAATATGAGACCATATTCCTCTGTGACACTCCCTTTGCTTCCTAATAAGATCTCAACAGGAAGTTCTGCAGCAATAACATTTCCAGTGAGATTATTGATAAAAATTAGAGGTGCTGAAAGAATAAGAAAGAAATAAATTATGATATGTGAAGAAAGAAATGTTTCAGTAGAAATATGGAGTAGAGTAAGATACTGAATAAAGCTGTTCTAGCTGTTCCTTTTTTTAATCAAAACCCTTCATCTCAGGCTGATGTTATTTGAATTTCTAACATAGATATAGGAAAATGAATAAGTACAATAAATGAAATAAAATTCCCAGAAGTCTTGTCAGGTATGGCTGGGTGCAGAGATGAACTGAATTCTACTAGTAATATTTGACAAATTTCTAGTGTGTTATTTTGTAAAGAATTCCTTCTTGAAGAGCACTTGATCAGATATAGCAGCCTGTCAGGTGGCACACCAGGGATTGAGATCCTGGAACAATATGTACTAATTGAATCACAGAAAATACAGAATCGTAGGATCACAGAATGGTTTGGGTTGGAAGAGGCCTTTAAAGTTCATCCAGTCTAACCCCATAGGCATGTTTATCTTTCACCAGATCAGGTTGCTCAAAGCCCCATCCAAACTGGCCTTGAACAATGCCAGGGATGAGGCATTCACAGATTCTGTGGGCAACCTGTTCCAGTGCCTCACCACTGTTATCATAAAAGAATTTCTTTCTTATGTCCAAACTAAATCTACCCTCTTTTGGTTTAAACCTTTTTCCCCTTTTACTCTCACTATAAGCCTTGGTAAAATGTCTCCATCTTTCTTAAAAGGCTTTATGTGTTGAAAGGCTGCTATAAGGTCTCCTCAGAGCCTTCCTTTTTCTAGGATCAACAACCCCAACTCTCTCAGCTTTTCTTTTTAGGAGAGGTGTTCCACTCCTCTGAAAACTTTCATGACCCTCCTCTGGACCCTTTCTAACAGATCTACATCTTACTTGTCCTGAGGACCCCAGAGCAGGATGCAGTATTACAGGTAGGATCTTTTGGGACCCGAGTAGAGGGGCAGAATCCCCTCTCTCAGCCTGGTGGCTACATTACCTTTGATGCAGCCCAGGACATGCTTGGCTTTCTGGGCTGCAAGAGCACATTGGTATCTCATGTTGAATATTTCATCTGCCAGATACTCTCAATTCATTCTAAGTCCTTCTCCGCAGGGGTGCTCTCAATCCATTCATCTCCCAGTCTGTACTGATACTGAAGATTGCCCCAAACCACATGGGGCCTGGTACTTGGCCTTGTTGAACTTTGCATTGGTCCTTTTCCCAAGTCTGTCAAGGTCCTTCTGGCTCGCATCCTTTTCCTCCAGTGAATCAACTGCACCACTCAGCTTTGGTGTCATCTTCAAACTTGCTGAAGCTGCATTCAATCCCGCTGTCTATATCGTTGATAAAGATATTAAATAGGGCTGGTCCCAATGCAGACCCTGGAGGGACAATAGAAGCTGCTACTGGATATAATTGTTGCAAATTTATTTTTGTCAATGGGATACACTCTATTTCATCACTTCATATTGTTTTCCAGTCTCTCTCACTTTCCCAATTCTTGTTTCATTCCAAAAAGTGAGATGAAGACCAGATCACTCAGCTGTGGACCAGAAAACTCTCATTATGAGGTTGGTGGATAGAGACATTTAGCTTATATCTACCCAGGGAAATAGTTGTATGGCCATATTCCATGTTGGAGTGATGAGACTCATATTGTGCAGAGGGAATAGAATGTAGCATTTTTTATTATTTTAATAGCCTTGCATACTTTCTCATGGTGAAATTCAATCAGATGCAATTTCATACCCTGTCCCCTCTCTTGCCACAAATAAGCTTGAAAACAAGAATTTTAAAAAAGTTTAACTTTTGATGATCTACTGCAGTAATTAAAAAGAGCCCTGAGGTGGCATTTATAATGTGATGAGACTTCAGTAGAACAGATACTGGAGGGAAGAGCTTTGGAGGGAGAAAGGGCCAGAGAAACCTATGTGTTTTTCTCTGTCAGGTAGCTATTATGAGACAACTGCAAATATAACAGAAGCAGAATTTTCTCCATGTTGAAAGCACCATGTAGTCTACTTTCAGTGACCATATTTTGATATTACTTTACTTATGGTGTGTTACAATTTTATTTTCATGTTGATGACTGACAGGAAATGGTGGAACAGAGATAATAATCTCCCTTATGTTTGCTGCTGCTTTTCCTGGAGTAGGCATACATGGATTGGGAGACAGATTGCATTCCAATCAAACCAATTTTGATATGGTGCAAGTATGAGTCATACTATTTAATTTAAAATAATTTTGGTAGCTTGAACAAAGCTACTGAAGAAAAGATCTCCTTTGGCTGCAGATATCATAATTTTAAATGGATGTCACCTCCCAGCTGCCCACAGGCACTTCAGTGTACCAAAATCTCCCCTTTCACTACACCGCCTCTTGCATGCTTCTGAATGTCTGCATAGCTGGCTAGTGGGTAATCTTGGGAAAGAATATCTTTGCTAGGAGAGGCAAGTCCTCAAGAATGAGCAAATGCCAGATAATTCCATGTGGCTGAGCTTGATACAGTTATGAAGAAAAAAAAACTTATTTAAAGGAAACAATCAAATAGTTCTTATTGATACAAGAGGGACTTTTTAAGAACTCTACTAGTATCCGGAAAAAAGATGTCTGTCCCAGAATATTTAGAAAGATCAGCTGTCCTAAAGATTAACAGCTCTAATTTGTGCTTGGTCTTTGGGGCTTTTTGTTTCTGGTACTGAGATGTTAAGCAGTCTAGCAACAAAATAATGAAATATCTCTATTGAATAGCTGCGCTGTGGTTGGTCTCAGCATAACTTAGCAACTAATGAAGGACTTTAAAGTTCAGTACAGCCCTCAGTCTGTTACTAGAGGAAGAAATTTAAGACACTAGAAAGTCTATTTGCCTGGAAGCAGGGCAGTATTGTGTGAGCAACTGCTCTTGTGCTCTCTCTCTCTTCATCCCTTCATTCTTTCTTTTTGTGTTTACCTATTCCCTCAGGTCAATACACTGGCCTGAGAGTAGCTGCCTGTCTAATAACTTATTCAACAGTATTCTAAAAAAGAAGCTACCCATGACTCCTTTCACACTCCCCAGGCCCTGTACACAAATAGCATGAAAGCTAAATCATGTATGGAAACAGTTTTCTTCCCGTTAAGGTAATTGGTATATCCTTTTCAAGTATTTGTCACAAGACTTGATTGTATATTGCCAGGCAGCACTTACACTGGAGAGTGGTGCAGCCTTCTGCAGCAGATAACACACAGACCTGCTGTGATAGCCCGGACTTATCACCAGATCCTACTTAGAAGTGCACAGTTTTGTGATAAATGAGCAGCATTTGCCTTGCCAATGACCACCGCTTCTGAATAATTTCAGGCCTGTTGGTCATTCTTTTACCACCCTGTCTCACAAATATCCTTTTTTTTTTCCTTTATCCAGCTATCAACAAAGCAAGAAAGTATCTTTTTTTTCTCCCTGTTCCTAAACCTTCTAATTCAGTGTCAGTAAAGATTCTCAGTGATTACAGAAAATTAAGCGAAGCTGCTGTGTACAGACAAAGGACTCTCTGAGTCCTTGCTTCTTGATTTCATAAAAATCTGAATAAGTAATATCTTTCAGGGTACTGCAAACATAGTAAGTCACATCTTGTTGCAAGGTGTCTTTTCAGTAAGTTAAGTAGCACTTGTCTTCTCATTCTTGTTTTTACTTTGATTTCCACAAACAGATCCAGGTTTCTTGGAACACAAGCCCCTGCTAATGCAGGCAATCCTATCATGTAATCCATTTCAGACAATCCAATTCTTCTCAAAGCCAGGTGGGGTGATTTTCCCCACTACTGTTCCAACTAACATCATTTTGCCTAATGCTTTTTGCAGCTTCATTTTCCTCATTATGGTCAAAAGAGAGTGCTGATATTTGGGTAGCTGGTGACTGGGGTCTCAACAGGTGACTGTGCTGTACACCAAACCCACAGATTTTACTGCTAAGCATCTCTCCTTTTTTACTACTTAATTCCCCAAAGTCATCCATAATTTTATACATAATATCAAAATTCTTCCTACATTTCCAATGCTTCTGAGGTTCATGTTATCAGGGAAATTTTTCTAGCCCATCACTAATTTCCCTGACACCAACCAATCAAAAAGTGTATAAAAAGTGTATAAAAAGTGTAATCATTAAAATGAAATGTATATATCTCTTTTTCTTTAGGATTTTTCATTTTTTTAATGTAGGTGTGATCTTTGTTTAGCATGTACTTGAATAGACTTATATTTGCATTCTTTTAACAGAAACATAATAAAATAATGGTGAGAAACTAAACTCTTCCATCGCATTGGGTATGACTGACATTAAAAAGTATTTTAGATCAAAGTGGCATTTTTTCCCCTAGGCTCATCTGCTTTTGGTGATCTGCTTTTTACTCTATAATATTTTCATTTTCTCTACTGACTGACATTTTCTTACTGCAGGAGCAGGTCCCTGATAAATGCTTTCTCCCACTGGTCTTGTTTAGCATTGCAGAAAGAAAAGGTGGTTTTCATAGAGTGGAATTTCTGTCTGCAGTTGTTGGCTTCTACAAACAGCACTGGAAAGGTTTTAAAAGTCTAGAAAAGGACTGGGAGAGGAAAAGAAAAAAGGCAGCTTCCAGGGTTATCAGCAAATTTCCAAAAGATGTCTGAAGTTAGGGACTTGCAGATAGGTGTAGACCACACAACTGTCCTTGGTAATCTTCTGCAACTGGTGTTGAACCTTATGGTTCTCCAACTTGAGTAGCATTTTCCTGAGAATTAGCCTGGTTGCAGAGTCCTAAGTAAATGTCAGGTTCTTCTTTTCAGTCTTTTTTGGGGGTTTCCCCTCCTGTTTCAAGTCTGAACTAAGATTTTTTTTTTAATGTGCCCAAGAGATATGTTTGAATAATGAAGAATTTCAAAGCTGGGGTTTTCCTTTTCACACCCGCAGTAAAGTTACAACATTTCCAAACTTATCTTAACTGGTATACAAGATATGTGCCATTCAGAGAACTAATACATCCCAACACCACCAAAACCCAGAGAACATGCCTCTGAAATGAAGACTAGTACCTTCTTCTCTCAGTGACACGCAATTATTTTTGGATGGGGACTCTTTGGGGGACTCTCCTGCTAGGGTGAATCCAGTTACAATGTGAAGGGCTTCACTGAATTAAGTCATATGTCATGGCTTGGATTAGATTCATTGGAAGAAAGAACCTGAAACTTGTGGTTTTTCCCTGATTTTATTTGACCTCATTAATCTGCAGGAAGAAACAGTGAAACACTGCATTGCAGCAGGACCAAAGTTCATCATCACATATCCATTTTGTAGTAAGACCTTTGAAAAACAGGTCTTAAATTCCATCACAAAACTCAAAGTAAATTAGAACAGTTACAAAATAGGGTTGTCTAATCAAGAGGAGGAATACATACATGGTCAAACTACGTATCCTAAAGGAGTAAGGGAGAAAGTGGGGTCATAGCTGTTTTCATTCCTCTGATGGGATTTTGTAAAGGACACAATGTGTGTCGCAGACTGAAGAATCTGCCATTATTAGAGGAGTGGAGCAGATTTCCATGCTTCCCCATCCTTGTGTACCCATCTCTATAGTCACATGAGGCCACAGCATGGTGGATGGGGAGCTAAATACTCAGCAACAAAGCTGTTGCTCAATGTCAATGTTTGTTAGTGCCCAGCAGGCCCCTACTGGGAAGGTTTCTTCAGGAGAAAGGTGGACACTAATGGGTCACCCCCTCGCATGCAGTGGGACAGGCCTTGCTCGGTTTGGAATCTTGTGTACCTCAGATCCCCTTCCGACATATCTCCATATAACTTCACTTGCACACTACAAAAGCTACCTTTACCCTAGTGGAATGCAAAATTATCTTATTGGTGCACTATGCTGTCCCAAATATCCCAGCAGAACAGGAAAGGACAAACAGGGAAATCCAGAAGTTGATTGCCTCCACCAGCTCTGTTTCTTGTGCAAGAGCACTGCAGGCTGTGTTCCCAGCATGCCTGCTTTTCCTGCCTTCTCTGCAGAAGTGTCTTTGGGGAGTGCAGCATGGAGACCAGAGGCACCTGCTTCCATAGGATCCCTGTGTTAGGTAATACACAAATATTTTTTTCTCTAACTGCAGCTGTAACTGAGGCAGGATGTAGAACTTTTATCTGCATTAGTGGTGCATAACTAAACCAGCAAATTCATCATAAGGCAGGTATATGGTTGAGAAAACTAACCTAGCTCAATATCTAATACAGGTTCTTTTGTCTTTTCTGTGTGTGCTGTTTATTGAGGTTCTTATACTGCCTACTGTGCTGAAAGCTGCAGTTCTCCATGTTGATGGTACAGGCCAACTCACCTGAGTACCACAGCCTCCTTGCAGGAGCCCATCAGGCTCATTGCTATGTTTCACTGCCTTAGGGGGTGCTACATTCATTAATAAAATATGTGGGCTCAAGTTTAGGTGCTTATCCCAACTAACCTGCAGAGACAGCTTGGCTTGTATTTCAGCGGGTGACCAGTCCAACGGCTCAAGGGAAGGAGAGGGAAGGTGGAAGGTACTGAGTCTTGTCTTATACAGAAGGTAGTGTCTAGTTTTTAGCAAAGACCTTGGAAGAATCCCCAGTCTGACCTGAACAGAAAGTGATACTCTATTTGCAGCCATCATCAGCTTTGCTGCGACGGCAATGATCAAAGCACTTACACACGGTCCTTCTATCTTAACTAAGATCAACTTTAAATTACTCAATGTAACAGAAGGTACAAACTGTTACAGGCACAACTTTATGGAGTGATTTCACAGAACTTGCTAAGGGGTTCCGACTGCATTTTAAGAGGGTTTTAACAGGATGCAGGATGTGGGTCTTTTCTCTGACAAGCCTATCTAGAGAAAAATAACCTTCCCTTACCCCTAGTTTGTGCATATTTATACACAAACAAGCACCAGTAGAGGAAACCACACAGTGTTCTCAGTTTTACAGATCAGCTGTTTGACTTCATTGTGTGCCTATCTGCCCAGTAATCTGAGAGCACATAGCAACATAAGTGTTGCTGGGCCAAAAATAGTCCTGCCTTCAGCAAACTTTTCTCATACTAACCCTGAGCAAAAGCATGTGTAGGAAATGGTGTCTGTCAGATAACAGCTGCTAATTATAAAAAAATGGGTGAATTAGGATGATATACAATTAAGAAGTCAATTTCTTATATGTGTATAGTCTTTTTCCAGCATATGGTCTACATTATAGATTATTTTACAATTTCAGTAGTCCTCAAGGTGGTTAACACAATTTTTTATGACAGGAACTATTTTACATTGAAAACCAAACTAACTTTCATTTTCCATTATCACATTCTTTGCTGGGTTTTCTGCTTATAGAATTTCAAGAAAATGAAACATCAAGAAAAATCTTGGTTTTGAGATTAGGGCAAGAGCAGCGTGTTCTATAATCTGTATGAAGCTGTTCTGAATAAAATACACAATACATTTTGCAGTGTTTCTATGTATATATGTAATACATATCATAGAATCAGAGAATGGTTTGGGTTGGAAGGGACCTAAAAGATCATCTAGTTCTAAGCCCCTGCTGTGGGCAGGGACACCTTCCACTAGAACATATTGCAGAAATCCCCATCCAACCTGACATATACTTCTACAGATTCACTTGCTGCTGTATCCAAGTGTAAAATATGCAGCAAATACCTATTGTGTATGTATAAAGAAGTGATTTTAATATTTCTCCTAAAGTTAATGCAAATTAGCATACACAAGAGGATGAATCACTTGTAATTTCTTATAAACTTACACCTTTCAGTATAATTGATCCACAAAATGTCAAGCTGAAACACCCTTGTCTTAGTTCTCTGAAATTCATTTACCCTTCTGAAATGCCCAGATTTTTTGCTTTTTACGGGACTTCTGTGAAGCTTATCATGCAAACTAGGAAATAACCTAGGAGAAGAAAGCTTTTGAAAAGGACAGAGTCCTTCAAAATGTGGAACTGTGAATGGAAATTTCGGAGAGAGACTTGAAAGTTCAGTATACACAGCATTTAAAATCCTACCCATAGTACTCTCTAAGACTATCAGAAACAAGACACAAACAGCTTCATTTACTACCCTTTTTAAAGTTCCTTCTCATTATATCTGTAATACATAGAAATAAATATACAAATATATATGAAAGTGAACTTGAATTTCAGTTCAATCTAGTTTGCCTATCTTAAATTTTTGACGCAACTGGGACAGAGCCTTGGATTAATGAATAAAGGTGGAACAGTGTGCAGATTCAGTTATCTGCTTCTTGGAAACAAACTATTTTTACAAACTAAGATGTGGAAGTATTTTTTAAATGTTATTTGGGTTTTTTTTTTCTGTTTACTTTTCCAAGTTTGAATGCAGACCTCAATACTAAAAAACCCAAACTCAAAACACCAGAAAAAGGCATTATACTTGGATAGATTTACAATGGCTTTGAGATCTCATTGGGAATGTTTCATTTTACAGCACATCACTTTGGAGGATGTTTCAAGAAGGGTAGAAGCACCTCAGCGGAAGAAAGAGTGGTTTACTGAAGTAAATGGAACCTTTCAAGAGGACACCTTTATAATGCCAGAGATAGGGAGAAAATGCAGAAAGTACTCAGACTGAAAAAGATGTTCAGAAAGAAAAAAAAATTCTCTTCCAGGAAATAAGGTATGAATCAGAAAAAGTGGGAGTTAATAGTACAGGGAGCTCTACATCAATAGAAGGCAGAGGGAAGCCGTTGTGTACAATGGCAAATATCAAATGATGGGTTTATAAAAGAGTGTTGCATGTTCCCAGCTGCTGTAGCTCTGCTGAATTTCTAAGCTGCCCTGGTTTGTATTTTAGTAATTATTTCAGTTATTTCAGTAAACATACATCATGGCATGGAGATTTAAATCTGGGAGCACCAGAAAAACCTTCTGGTTTACAGTATTCTGCAGAAAGGTAGCAAGATGGGTCTGGAGCCTCAGTCTGGTCTTTTCTACATGTCTCTCTGTCCATCGGCCATTGGCAAACACCTAAAGGATTTCTGGATTTAGCACCATTATATTGTGTGTCATCCACGAGTCCCTATTTTCTTCCTTCTGTAGGCTACCCTACAAGCATGTGTTTCATTGGTTTGGTTTGGTTTGGTTTGGTTTGGTTTGTTCCCCAATTTCAGAGACCTTTTGTAGTTAAAGAGGAAACTATTGGTCTCAGAGTACCCAAATTGTTTCCCATACATGGATTAGCACTCTGACTGTTATTTTTTGGTACATTTTAAACCAACATTTTGAAAATGAAAATTTCAAATTCTAGCTGAATGCTATGTTTACTAAACATAGACATTCCACTTTCAATTTATTACACTATCCAAAGGCATATTTACCTAGTTGTATGTATTTGACAAGATTCCATCCTGACATTTCCTGGCTCCTGGTTTTCTCTGTATAACAGATACATGCTTTGAATTGCATTGTAACTGGTATTCCAGGGTATAGACTTCAGTTTTGCACTGGTATTGTAACTTCTTAAACCCTCTCTGTTCAGAAAACATTAAATGATCACTTCTATCATCCTCATATATTCACAAATATTTTAAAGCAAAATAATGGTTCCAATAATCTAATGAACTCATCAGATTTGTTACAGCTGGAAGCTCTCAAAAAGTGAGAGTTTATAGATTATTTTCCTCTTAGTGGTTAATCTTGCAGAAAAAATGATGATTTTTGGTCTGTTTTGAAGCTGTGCATCCTACTTACAATTCTTCTATTCCTGGAAGGATAAAGTAAAACCTCAGAAAATATTATCTGCAAAGTTAGCAGGAAGAGATTCTGACTGAGCCACTAAAGCCACTGCTGAAAAAGGAGGCTGAATAGATCCTTGGAAGACCTATGTTTCTGGGGAGCTGACCAATTCAGGGAACTAAAAAAAGAGTATGAAAATATTTATTTTTAGATCATAGGGAATATTAAAGACAAAAATCTTGGTCAAGTGAAGTATGCTTGTAATAGTGTATTGCTGAATAGTATTTTGGTCTGCTTGAGGTCAACCCTACAGAGAACCACATTGCACAAAGGAAAGCATGTTTCAGTTACAAAACTGCTTTTTATCTGGAATTTTTTTAAAAACATTTCAAGTCCAAGACCACTACGCTCCTGTGCAGAGCTGGTGATGTGAAGATAGTCTTGAGGTATGTAAATATGATGTCATGGAGCAAATTCCAGGAAAGAGAAGTGCTTATGCCGTGGGTCATTTGTTAGAAAGGGGAGGAAAGGGAGATATGAAGTGCCAGAGAAAGAAGGCTGGTGAGCTGCTTGCATAATGAGAAAATATTGAATGTATAATATTGAAGAACTGGCAATTCCTTCCCTCTACTTCTGTAGACAGGGAGAAGACAGCAACAGCTTAAAAAACCAGCTAAAACAATTGACGTCCACAACAATTGAATGAAATATATGGCAGTGTTGATGTAAAACTTGGACAAAAATATCTCAAGTGTCTTACATTTCTTTCATGAATAAGCTTGCTCTCTCACATTCTGTTCTTAAAAAGCTTAAAAAAGCTTTCTCATTGATTTTCATTGTGGAATTTGAAGTGCAGTGATTTTCTCAGACCTGTCTCCTGAATGTAGGTCAGCCATTTAGTGAA
Organism: Corvus brachyrhynchos; assembly: GCF_000691975.1. NCBI lineage: Eukaryota > Metazoa > Chordata > Aves > Passeriformes > Corvidae > Corvus > Corvus brachyrhynchos. Next base: position 11,353,314 of record NW_008238664.1, read on the forward strand.
CAGAAGTCAATACCATGTGGCTAAGAAACAATCATATGGCTCCATTTAGCAGTAAGTGGTGACTCTTTTTGGACAAAGAATTTGATTTACTATTACAGGTAGGGAACAACGTGATGAGTCCAGTGAGACCTACAGCTATGTGTACGGTCATTCATCCAGCATTAGTATTCACAGCCACAAGCACTGTACTTGTTGCATTCCTCTTTACATATAATGTTGGTCTCTTGACACTAAGAATCACAATTTCTTTTGGAAAAAAAATATTTCTGACTGAATAGAAGCTTGAAAAGTTAATTTTCCTTCCAAAACTATTCTCAGCTCTACACACCTAACCTTCTTCATGATTTCTTTATATTTAGTAATATTGTTCACCTTTGACTAATTTTGGGACTAATATAGTGGTATGAGAATGTTTCTAAACTACTTCTCCAGTTTTAACGAAAAAAAAGTATTTATCCATTTATCTCCTGGTGTTTTTATTTATTCATTAAAACTCAGACATTAAAAGCAAATATTTAACACAAACATGTAGGACCTAACATTTTCCTGCAGTGCTGAGAATATTAGTAGGTATCTTTAAATGCATGTGTATCAGAAGTCATAATGATGCTGAAGAGACCTTCACCTATTTTTAGCTTTATGAATGTGAGTAGTCCCACAGAAGGAAGAAAATTACAAATATAAGGACAGAAGTCTTTTTCTTTAGTAGAATGAAGGGATTTTGTTAAATAATTGTCTCCCTTTAAACTTTCAGAAACCTAGAAAGGTGTTTTTAATGCCCTGTACTGATGTATCGAAAGGAATTATGCATATCAATTACTTTTGATCCTACAGTGCCTGAGGCCTCCTCTGTGCAGAGAACAAACAGAGTAGACAGTCCATGCCCTGAAAGTCTTACCAGATAAGGGTTTGTTGGAGCTGGTGAGATTCCCAGCACAGCTACAATAGGTTGGTTGTGCTGCTGCCCTTACAGCGGCTTAACTGGGTACATGACTATCCTGTCTCAGAGGAGCAATCCTCTGCAGCTATGCCCCTTGTGTGGACAGAGCTGGGAGGTGGAGCAAGAAAGGGGCATAACATCAGAATGGCCTCAAAAGGATGATAGGATCTCTGTGCTGCAATGGGGTTGGACAGATTTTTTAGGTTTGGTTTAATCTGTATCAGAGAGGCTAAGGTTTGGTTAGGAAGGATGATAAATTAGTGAGAAAGAACTCCTGAAGACACTGAGGACAAGAGGTGGCACCGGGTGGGGAGAAGAAAATGAGAAGGGCAAGGGAGGATGTAACTGAGGTGGAGAGAATGCAGCCATAAGTCAAATGTGTTTTGAGCAAACAGATAATTGGTAAACACTATTTTCCTAAATATTATTATGAGTTTTTACTCAAGAGGCTGCTTTTTTCCACCTATAATCTCTCACATAAACTTCTAACTGTCAGAGCAGGCAGAGAGAGATACATCCCCATTGTTGGCAGTATCAGGAAGGGCAAAAATTATCTTAAGACTGATCCAAGAGGTGTTGGGACACTCCAGGGAGTTTCTGGCTTCATTGCAGGGCAGGGAGAAAGGAAAGGCAGAATGGAGGAGAAGCTGGAAAAGGAGATTTGTAAAGCTGAGAAGGGCCAAGAGCACACCTGTGAGCGTGGCAAGTAGAATCAGGACTTTGCAGAATTTGCAGATGAGTAGCAGACTAAGAAAAAAATAAGTGCCAGTGTGTTCCAACCAGAGATTAGGACTGGGTAGAATCACAGATAGGAGCTTTTGCTGCTCTAATTGAATTGCAGTTATTTGGCTGTTAAGTTATTTGCCTGCTCTGGGAAGATGCTTTTTCATTTGGCTGCATTCCTGGTTTGCTGAGATATGTGCTTAGCTATCTGCAGGGCTACTCAACAGGAGCACCTTCACATTATAGTAGGCAGCCTAATCTATACTAACAATAGACAACAATTAAAAGCAGATCCCGTTATCCTACAACATCATTAGGTTTGTCTCTAGTGGGTGTGCAGAAAGATGAGAGGAGGGATTAGGTGGTTACTTAATTAGGACTCCTTACTTCTTCAGCTGATCTCAGGCCACTGATGTTTTTGCCTTGGACTGGAGATGACTAAAGGTCATCTAGCAGTACAGGGTAAGCAAAAAGAGATGGTTTATAACTGGAGACAACAGACGCCTGATCCCACCCTTATTTTACAAAAATTGCTAGTTTAGAAGTCCATGAGAGTAAGAGGAGAGAGAACATGAGATACATTCTAATTTCACCCAGCCTATAGAATCCCATCCCTTGCTTCATGAACTTCTCATTGCTTGAGAATAAACAAGGAGGGTATATTTTTAGCTTGGTACATTGTGAAGCATCATACACCAATATAGACAGTGCTATATTCCACACTTACGTAGAACTCCCTGTTGCTTGTTTGAGTTCAGAAAGCAAAACTGGCGCTCATTTCAAAATTCTCACCTCAAGTTTTCAAATATGTCCAGTATGCTTCCTTATAAACTGTAGCAATGTAAATACAGGATCAAATAAGTTGCACTTGGCTGCCTGGGTAGAGTTGCAGCATTAGTAAGTGTGCTACACTTTCTGGCACAGGGTAAGACAAAAGCATCTCTATATACATTGATTTCCACAGCCTTATCTTTAAACACCTTGTGTTCAACATATGTGAAATGAGAAGTATTCTGTGGTGCCCTCCTGTCTGCCACATTTTGTCACACTCAGAGATAAAACAAAACCGAACCAAAACAGAAAACCTCAGGGCACTTTAGAAGAGCCACGTGTGATATCCTGGACCTTTTGTCCATTTCATGGCCATTGGTGACGGATAATGATAGCCTGTCAGGTAATACCAGAGCCAAAAACTAATCTCAACTTCTTATCTACCTGCTAACCATTTACTGCAAGAATTCCTAAAGTTTGAATGCTTGAAAAAATTTGACAGAGAGAAAGCCATTATTCTGCCACCTTGTTAAAATACAGCTATGGTGCTGCTGTTCAAACGTGTTTACAATGCCACAATGGAAATACAGGTAGTGCAAAGTCACAGTACTAAAGAGAGCCAGTTCTCTTTTAATAACATCCATTAAGAATAGTTTTATAAGAGTTGTACTCTTTCAAAATTAATTTCCAAGGTTTTTCAGCTGACAGAAAATAAATAGAACATAGGATACAGGGTTATTTTAAAGCTGAGATATCCGGAGATAAAATATGTGGTAACTTTGTTAGCAATGTCTCATTGTTAGATTATTTCCATAGGTACCAGAATGTGGAGAATTTGAAAAGGGAAACCAAAACTGATGCCATCATGTTATTAATCTCATGGTGCTTTCTGCTGCCTATTATCTTCCCTCGTCCTGTATTTCCCTTTTACATCTGTTTCTATTGGTCTTCTCTTCTACTCTCAAACCTCATGCAGTGAAATGTGAATAATTTCCCTTAAACATTTAATCATGTTCTCCTACCTTTTATGAGAAAAAAGCCACTTTTCAGCTAGAGGAAAACAAATGCCAGCAAACAGAAGGCATGTATAAGCCCTTGCTTCTTCATTCCCTCCATATGAGTTATAACTGGTGAAGAGGTTCTTGTTTTGGCTATGTTGCCAGTATATTTACCTCTAGAAACCCACTGACATTGCAGAAAATCAGAGCAAGAATGGTAGTGGTTTTCCCATTATATATAACCAGATAGGATGGGAAAGCTCCTGAAGTCATAACACAAACGGAAGAATGGATGTAGTTTAGTCTAAACAAGATTTATTTAAGATTCAAGCAGATTTTTTTCCCTTAGGGAATTATAATGCTATTTTAATGTGTATTTCCGGACATTTAACACATTGCTGCAATCACTTTCAGATGACTTAAACATATGCACAGTTATTATTGTTTATTCTTTCTGTCATCTCATACATTTTCATTCAGCTGCTCTTTATTTTGAACCCTCTTTGATGTATCTTGATTTAGGTCTTGCCAAGCTGAGAACTCTTAATCAAGAGAAGAAATACTTCAAAAACACTTTCTGGCATTAGGTCTTTTCCCCCCCTTCTCTCTCTTCTTTGCTTACTTTTTTTTTTTCCTTTTAATAGGAGAGTGGAAAGAGGGTGGAGAGGATTAATACATGGACCTTGCTCTTCACAGATGTGATCATACAAAATACTTTGCTGCTGCTACCCAAATTTCTTTGAAGCACACTTCTAAGCCTTTATTTTTTTTTTTTTGATGAAGCTCATCACACAGTTCATGGCATAAGGCTCAGCAATTGTCTTGTTGTTAGGTACCACTACCTCCTGCAGGGATCTGAAGCTTCCAGTGTGATGTACCGTTTGCACACAAACTTCTAGTGTGATATACCTTTTGTTGGACACACAGACTAGTAGTTCTATTAATTTTGGCAAATACAGCAGTAGCTGCAGAAACAGTAACTGCAGGCACTCTCTGATAGTTACTCTACTCTGGATAGGATCAGGTTCAGTCATGCAAATCTCCCATTCTGGCCTGCAATGACTGGCAAGCGGAGGGAAGGCATTCAGGGGAGTGAAATAACTGCTTCAGGATGACACAGATTAATGCAAACTGAATATTACATTGGAAATGGTCATGATACCTATGATGGACTCTGGGTAGTTTCTGGCTAAGGGAGACCCCTCACCACCTGCCTGGTTTTGGCTGCATACCCTCATTGTCTGCGTGGTACTGCGAGGGCCAGGATTTCTGTCCTAGCAGTTTTACATCCTTTTTCCAATTCAAATATTTTCTGATCTCTGTGAAAAACAGTGATCATATCTGAAGAAAAATATTTTCATGCTTGGTATCAACTTGATAAACAGTCCTTAACAGATGGACTTAGAAACAACCTTTTCAGCTCTCTGGAGGTCAATTAATTCAATTAAATCGTGCTCCCCTTCCAATTGGAATAAAATCTGATTGGCCCCCAGGTTACTTACAGGCAATTCACATTTAATTTTCTTGTAATGAATTGTTGTTTGTTAGAAAATTCACTTAATTCACGTAGTTCTGGCACTGTTCTAAGGTCTAAGCTACTTCCGTTCAAAAAGAGAGACACCTGCGTCACAGCGATCTCCCTCTGAGGTACTCACCTACAGCCCTGTTTGCAGTTAATGGAGCATCCCTGACATGTGGGATGTGTTTTGTCTCTTCTAGAGATATCTGAAGTAGATAAAATGAATGATTCTTTAGAACTGCTTATTTCTCTCCCTGGTCAAAAAGGAGTCTATGTGACCATATATAGAGCATTTTAGGCATCCTAATGTGGATGAGTGAATTTCACACTATGAAGCCACAGATCCAAAATTCACAGTGTAGTAAAATCATGATAAACAAGATTTCATGTGTGATCTCATGATGTGATCACAGAATAAATAACAGAATGTTTAAAATTAGAATACCACACTCAATTGAGTGCTTGTCTGAGTCAGCCACCACTTCTGATATTGTTCTGGACATCCACATAGAAATTAAAGACTGGAACTGGAGCAATCTTGTCTTTTTCTGGATACAGAACTAAGGAGAAATTTATCCTCAAAGACAGATTTCTGCACTGGGATGAAGTTTTCCTCAGCTTTGAGGGTGTTGTGTGCCAGCAATTCTGTCTCGCTCCGTGTGATATGTCTAGAGAGGACTTGGACTCAGTGCTTTAGAGCCTTCATGGTTTTGGGATAATGTGACTTCTTTGTGTTTTCTATTAGTGTCCTCTTCTCAGGTCATCTTTACACATCACCTTCTCCTAGCCTGAAGTGTTATCTCTCCCATATTTCTTTGTGAGATTTCTGATCCCTCTTATTGATTTCTTGAATGTGTTTACAGTTTTCTTTTTATGTCATTGATAAATTTCATTTCCCATGAATGTCCCAAATTTCTTTCTGACTTGTTCAATTAATACCTGGCTCAACATTTTCTCCAGTACCCACAGTTTACTTTCAAACATATTCTGGAAAAAACACACATACACAATTTAATTATTTCCTCTTACCTTCTTGCTTGTGGCTCTGCTTTTCCCTGGATTTCAGTGTATCCACCCTCCTTTTTCTTATGTTACAGTTATTGATTCGTGTTTTCCACATTATTTTGAAATTTCAACATTCTCTCTTTCCATTGTAATTTTTGGCTGCAGACATGCTGGTGTCTGTTTGATATTTCAGTGCCACTTCATGTGGATGCTGTGTCACCCTCCACCATATGCTCACATTTTAGTTTCATGAGGTAGAAGGACATAAAAAAATCCAAAACCTTCACTTAAAGTCTCTGGTTTATCTCAGAGATATGTGTTACTTAAATGACATGAAAGCTGTCTGTTTTGCAGTATTACTAGCAACAGTCAGTCATGAATGAACTATTGATCCTTCATGTTTTAAGGTTTGAATTAGAGGAAATCAGGTGTTTAGAATTAAATATATGTGCTGCTCCTGCTGATTTCCATTCACATTAATCTAGTCCAGCTGAAAGTTTACAAAGCATGTGCTGCCCAGAGAAAAAGATCTAGAGAAGGACTCGTATCTACTATGTCTTTGAGTAAAAGAATTGGTAAGGTATTTTGAAACTGGTTTATTTTTGATGGTGTAGATTTCAAATCTTTTGCTGCCCAATAACCTTTTACTCTTTTACAGTTTCATCTTAAAAATCTGCCCCTAGGAAACTAGATGCAAGCCAGTATTCCTGAAGCGACTTTTCTTGTAATCATACTATTTCAAATGAATGCTCTTAGGGTAAGGTAATTCAGAAGGTGACTTAAACCCGGTACTGGAAGCCACATCCTACATAAGGATCTCTTTGAAGGAGTCTAGTCAGGCTTGTACTCTGCATGAAGGTCTGGGGCAGGCCCTCTGTAGAAATGCAGTGATCAAAGTCAGACTGAACTGACGAGATTTTTTCCCATGACTGGCAGTGTTTAACGTTAGGATAGTATCACATCATTGTGAAACTATTTCCCTTTGCTGAGCCTTAATGGTTCCACTTCAACATTTCCTTCTGCCAGTCCTCTAGATGCAGGTTAGATAAGTAGTTACTCTTTGGTGTAATTCCACAGCCCTCTTTCAAAACACCATATATACGTGGACCAAAAAAAAAAAAAAGAGATGTTATACTGTCAGTATAAAATCAATATCCAAGTTCCCCAAACCTAACCTTGTAAATGTTTAATGCAAAAATATAGTAAAGATTCTTAGGCAAGCCATGCCGAGGATCTCCATATAGAACAACTGGCCACTAAATTCCCGTGATCAGCTTCTGGATTCTGTCCCATGCTGTTCAACTGTTTTGCTTTAAACAATTAAGAACACCAGATAAAGCAGCTCCTTTCAATATTTTTTTATTTTCTGAGTTCTGAAAAACATCACATTGCACAAATTTTTAAGATTAAATTACACAATGAAAAGTATGGTTAAAAGCAAGCTATCTAAAAAATATTACTCAAGGAATCATGATTTTTTCATCCCATATATTTGAAGACTACACACCCCTAAGGGTAAATGACTCCAGCACTTACAGGGAGTTAATGGATTTCTTTAATTGCTCACACCCAAGTTATTGGCAAACTGTGCAATTATGTAAAAAAATTACCTGTAGTTCTAGACACTGAATCATACACCTCAGCAATGGGCAATTTAAGCAAAATTTCTGCTTCAGGAAAACAACAAAATGCTCTACTCTTGTTAATCTTGAAATGTTAATTGCATAAAGGAGAATGGCTTATGCATTAAAAAATGATAGTTGAAAATTTTCCAGTAGAGTATTCTCCTGGAATAGGAGGGAAATGCTGTTACACTGAAAGAAAAATCTTGGATTGAGACATGTCCATACTTATACAAAACAGACTAAAAACCCTAATTTAGAGTTTCATTTTGTAATTAAAATAGTACTATAAACCAGTACATAGCATTAGAAATCATAACATTACAGTAAGGAAAAAAAATAGATATTATGGCACAACAAAAGGCTTTGGCTTTAGCAAATGAGAATGTTCCAGTTCCATGTGACAAGTTTTCTATAACATTATCTTTAAAGAAAAATCAGAATTCTCATTTTTAAAAATTCAGAGCTAAAACACAGTTAGCTCTGAATTCCTGATGGAATTATATTGCTCAGTTTTGACCATTTGAAATACCTTGCCTTTCACGGATGTTACTGTATTCACCAAAGTTCAGCTGCAACTGTTGGCTTTACAATTTACAGTCATGTTGTGTCTTGGTAAACTGATTTTCTCAGTTAAGTTTCCATGCTTCACACAAAGTGCTAGACTCACCAGTTCTAGTCAGATGGGAAAGCTGGTCCTCATTCTAGACTCAAAACTGAAAACTCCTTTTTAAGCTGAAGAAAAAGTACCTGAACTTCATAAGGAGGAATAAAACAATGCTGGCTGCCTTTTCCTTACAGATAAACAGGACACATCCAGGAAAGCTCACCCAACAGCTTTCTGGGTTATTGAAGCCAAATCCACCAGCTTAGTTCTGGCTTAAACCCAAAAGATACACTTCTTCTGCATTTCAAAACACAAATATTGGCTGCATCTCTGTAACACTGAAAAACAGAGGAAATCTTTCCTGTGTGATGAATTCTCATAAGATTGCCAGAACGTTAATTCATGAGTTTTGCTACTTTGGGGCAGGAATCTCTGTAAGATTACACCAGTTCATGGGGGCATCCCATAGCTACTGGAATAGTACAAGAGTAATAACAACATTCATTGCTGCTCTTGCTAGAAGTAGTAGCTGAGGATACTGCTAGCAGAACTGGAAAAAATTAGTACAGGAAGCATACAAACTGGTGTGAGAAAATTTCCTGACAAGTGAGAAATTGCAAGTTATGGAATATTTCTCTAAGGGAAGTGGTTGCAACTTCATTGCTTAAGATGCAAGAAGATGTAGAAGGAAACAGAGCAAGTTACTAACTATTAAACTGTAGCTAAGAATTTAGACAAAGGGACTGAATAATGTCTCAAACATTTCTATCACTAAACTTGTCATAAAAATAATATAAAAGACAATTAAATTGGTTTCTTGGAAGTTTCATGAGTCTATATAATTATTTTCAATGCATTCTTTCAAGTAAGTCATATCTCCCTCCATGCCTCCCTGAAGTCACCTGCCCTGGCCCACACACCTTAATGAGTATGGTCACAACCCACTAACTTCTTCTTCTGTGCTGCCAGCACTCATGGCATGTCAAAGTGGGAAATATATGTTAAAGTACTGCTGTAATTAAGTGCATGATACTTAAATTAATTCAGTTTATATATGTATAATAGGTTTAAATTTAAACAATCACATTCAGAATTTTCTGTGCACTCTTGTTTACAGAATTCATGTGACTGTTGGGGTAGAAAATGTCCAGATTGCATTTACAGACCATATCACCTGGGGTCAGTCTAGCCAAGGCTATCCCAAATTTTCTCAGCAGCTTAGAATGAATTTTGCTCTCTTCTTCTTCTTGTTGTATCTGGGGTGATCAGCTCAGGCTTAGAAAGCAGTTAGTAGAGCAAGAACTGGGAAAACCAGAAAAAGTCAAGGGAGCTCTTCTAGGGAAGTTACAGCAAAGTAAGAGATCTGAAAATAGCTAGAAAATGTCTATATATTTCCAGTAGTCTGGGTTTGGGATGTGTCCAGGGAGGAAAAGGAAACCAATGATCTGGTGTAAGTGGACACTGCTTCTGCCTGTCCCTCAGGAACAGCAGGCTGGAGATGCCAGTGAGGGTTTCCAGAGCAGTCAGTCTTCTGGCTGGAGGAGCAAAAGAAGGAAGGTTACTACCACAAGAAACTTCCCCTTTTCCTCTGACCTAAACCTAGTCCCACCTACTGCTTCTGTGGTCTATAACATAGCCCTAAATCTAAAAAGGAAATCTAAACCCAGTAGTGAGCTGGCATCATTTCACACATAGTTTATGGTATAACAAAAAACTGGTAGCATATCCCAGCATTTCAATATGGAATACAGCATAAAAATGGCAGAATAGCAGACTACTCGGAGACAAAATCCATAGTGAATACTGAGTAGCAAACTTTTTTCCTTGGAATTAAATTTTCTGACATAATGCAGTCAAAATAAAAATATTTATCTCTTAGGAAAGGATCTGATTAGAATACACATTTGAATTTTATTGTATTCTGATAGCTTTCTCAGCTGATTTGCAGAAAATAGTTGTACTCCACCCTGCAGTACCATATACAAGGAAATAGCAGCTTTAATGAACAATGAGGAATGTCCTTTGTGACCTTGTTTTGTAGAGCCTTGTTTAAAAATATAAAGGATTGCTGAATTATAACAGATTAGTCTTCACAGATCTCTCAACTTTCTACTTCCACATTCTACAAGTGTAGTGTAAAGTGTAGTCTTGATTTCATCTTATTCATGCAGTGTGCAGGTTCTCAACCCCCACATGTCCTCCCTGGATGGGGGAGAAAGTCCTTGCCAGGAGTAAGAGACGAACAGGACTTTTGGATCTTCTCGGTCTTCAGATCGTTTATTATATCTTATCAGCAATTTACATGCCACAGACATAGCATGAAGCAGAGCAAGTACCAAAAGACAAAATGCAGGAAACTCAAGGCCCTTTTAAAGATAAATCACCCAATTGTCACTAAGAACATACATTATTTTGACTTTTCTACCAATGCCTAATGAACTAAGTATTCACGTTGCCCTGTACTGCAGCATTTCCTAACCAATCATTCTGTGCTACCAACACTGCAGAAAATGGAGTAGGTGAAGAAGAAGGAAGAGACCTGAAAAATGACAGGAGTCATTGTCTTGTCTTCATCTACCTACCATATTAATAAACCTAAAATTCTAAATTTTTCACCCTGTGACAAACTATACTACTGCCTAACTCACACCCTTGTAGATTCTAATTCATCCCAAAGCCTTGGCAGCTCTCTCCATGGACCAAGGTTAAAAACAGTGTTTCCCTGGGGGGGTGGGTCCCTCAGGACAGACAGAGAAACATTCCCTGCACTTTGGGTTCCAACAATACAAGAAGACCTTCAGCTCAGATTCTTCTATAGCAATTCAGTATTTATTATCAGTCTTATATTATATTTGATCTCAGTCAAACACTGCTGGGTGAGGTCTATCCCATAGTGATTAGACAGAATATACATAATGAATAAGTAAGGTCCATTGTTCTCATATTTTAAGGGTAACCATTTTACATAACTTAATGCCTTTAAGGACTGAACTTCAAAGGCCATTACTGCAGTAAATATTCAACTCCTAAGCAGTTTTCATACAAAGATGGGCAGTAAAGCAAAATTAATTTCTAGCTGGAGCTCAGGCTCCAAAGGTTAATAGTCTCAAACTTTTTTAGATAAAGGTTTGGTGTCCAAGATAAAGGAGTAGTGTTACTTGAATTGCTGCTTTGCTGCTGCATAGCACCGTCACCTGAAAGTAAAAAAGATCCGTAAGTGAAATGAGATTGCTTACTCTACTAGGAAAATGCCCTGGTCAAAGGAGCCAGTTTCAAGGAGCTGGCCAGTGAGCCCCTCTTTACTGCCTGACCATTTCACTGAACGAAGGTAGTAGATCCAAATCAGTGGCATTCCATTTTCTCCTATATGCTTGGTAGCTTTATTCAGCTTTCCTCATCTACGTATGTTTGCTAGTCTGGTTTTCACTTTAATTTTTGAAAGTATTCGATAGAATATATGACCAGAGATTTAGGAGGCTTGAAAATGTCTTTTAGAGTCATGAATATCTGTGCTCCCATATATCTTTTCTGGCCTTATATATTCTGTTTCTTCTAAATGGTTTTATGGAGGCAGTATCCCTTCTCATGTACTGTCATCTGCCTCTGACCTATTTGACACACTTCAGTAAAGGATTTGATCTCAGTAAAGTACTGAGATATTGCTGCTGGAGGCGACAGATATTTTATGAGTTCTAAATTCAGGAATATTATCACCAGGCATCGTACTAAACCAGAAAGCAGCTATTAAGCTTTCTATCTCTTAATGCAGTGTTTGAAGTCATATGCTGATATCCCTGGAATGGTGTCAGACTAAATCTCCTGGACCCTGAGTCACTGGTCTATTTTATTGGACAGCTTCTCTGCTGTGATTAGTGTGTTTCATGTACAGTGGTTGGTGTTCTGCATCCTGCTACCTACCTCAGACTACTGACTCTCAGCAATTTTGCGTTTGTGACCTAATGGTTTTTTAGTTCTGCTTGCCCTACTGTTGTGATCTCTGACTTTTCTTGGGGTCTATTTAGCTATTAAAATATTACTGACCAACTAGTAACTCATTGCTTTCCTGCTAAACTTTTGTTGAATTCATTTAGTTGATAAAGTTTATAAATCTGAACCTTCACAGGGAACGTTGACAACCTCTGAGTGTATGAGGTAATATATACACACATACTGCTTTATACTCTCAGTTATGAAGCATTCACTCACTTTTCATTACAAAAAGTCTTAATGCTTTTATTGTTTATGACAGGCTTTGAGTTCAAAAGGGAGAGGGCCTTGGGTTAGAGATGTGTCTTTTCTTGCTGCCATGCAAATCCAGAGAAGTTTAGCAGAGATATAAGCTGCTAGAGATCACAGTTTCTTGTCTCATACTTATGTTCTTCAGAGAAATGTTAGTACCCTGCACAAAAGAAGTGCACATAAACATTTTAAATAGATGTGTTAAAAAATACCACCACAGGAAAAGCAGCAGGAGCAACAGCTTCCTGGAAACCACAGGCTGTCTGTGAGGGATTGGTTACGTGAAAAGGGACATATAGATTTGGGATATACAGATTCTTTGCAGCTTACTGATCTGAGAAGCTGGCTACGTGAGAATGGGCACATAGACCCTTGCAGCTAGCTGAGCAAGGTCTCATAAGACAATGCACCACACATCCTGTGTAACAACTGAAGTTACAGAATATTACATGTATCTTGCTCAATAACTGAACCACCATTGAGCCTTACTGCTGAACTATGGGTTTATTTGCAGAGCCAGCAAGGTTAGGTTTTGGCAGTATAACAATAGACATCTGTGGTTAGAAGGCCAGGGAAAAAGGCAGAACTGCTGACCACAAAAGGGGGACTAAGGAGGGGTTTAGGATCAGCTTAGTCGACGTGAACCACTTAGAATGCGCCTTTATGAATATGCATAAAGCCTATTATTGTTAGTATATAAGGAGTTCTGGTACAATCAATAAATCGGATTCCTGTTGATCACTCATACTGAGCGTCTGGGTTTCCCCTCTATCACGACACTGCAAAGCAAGGAAGCCAGCAGTTGCCATAAGAAAGTAAACTTGCCTGTCAGCCTCAGGAACATATTTAGAAACAGACCATCCCAAGGAAATAATTTTCCTGCCCCTCAGAAACTAAGCTGAAAAGATTCAGCATTGGTTATAGCAGTCCATTGCCACACTTGGAGATAATAATTTCCAATTTATTGCCAAGTGCGTACGACAAGGAAGATATCAGCAATATGACATGGATTTCATTGAAGTGAGCCTGTTTGTCTGAATTTTGTATTCATGGTGACCTGAAGAGTAGCCAGGGGCTAGACAGAAATCCAGCCTGCCCGCTGCACTGGACTGCTTATTCCTTGGCATACCTTTAACATTGTCAGTGTCCCTGGAGCTCTGTTCATTGTGGCATTCTGAACCCTAACCCTAGGCGTAACCCTTACCCTAAACACAAAACCTAGGCGCAGCCTAAGAAACAGCATTGGGCTGAGGCAAATTCCAACCAGGAAAACATGAAGGCTGCAAGGCTGGGGCACTGCGATGCTCCCCTTGGCATGCCTTTATTGTTGTCAGTGTCTCTGGAGCTCTGGGCATTGTGGATCTCGGAACCCTAACCCTAGGCGTAACCCTTACCCTAACACTACTCCTAGGCGCAGCCTAGGAAATTGCATGGGGCTGAGTCAAGTTCCAGTCAGGAAAACATGAAGGCTGCAA
>NW_008238665.1:0-379 GCF_000691975.1 Corvus brachyrhynchos
AGTGCCCCTCCACGGCTCCCAGTAACTCCCAGTTGCTCCCAGTAACACCCAGTTTGTCTCCCAGTAACCCCAGTGTCCTCCCCAGTAACTCCAGGGCCCCCCTCCAACTCCCAGTAAGCCCCAGTAGCTCCCAGTAAATCCCAATTTGTCTCCCAGTTACCCCAGTGTCCCCCCAGGGGCTCCACCAGTAACTCCCAGTAGCTCCCAGTACCCCCCTCCAGTAACTCCAGTGCCTCCCCACGGCTCCCAGCAGCTCCCAGTAGCTCCCAGTAAGCCCCAGTTTGTCCCAGTAGCTCCCAGTAAGCCCCAGTTTGTCCCCCAGTCACCCCAGGACTGCCCCATGGCTCCCAGTAACTCCCAGTAACTCCCAGTAACTCCC
>NW_008238666.1:0-651 GCF_000691975.1 Corvus brachyrhynchos
CACGGACTTAGAAAATAGCAAGAAAATCCTCGCGAACAGCATTTTTGTACCTACAGACGCTAACCACCTATATGATTGCTTTAGACAAACAGCTTAGAGAAATTGGAAAACATGTGGCTGGAACCTGAAGTCGAGGCTTGGACGGTCCTGTACATGACATTCACCCTGGAGATTATATATATGTTAAGTCTCTTACAGAAAAGACTCTGGAACCACAGTGGGAAGAACCATTCCAGGTACTTCTCACCACTTACACCGCGATTAAGATCAGAGAATCGAGTGCCTGGATTCACCATACTTGAGTAAAGAAGGCTCCAGAGGCCCCTTGGAAAGTGACCCCTGGTGGTGATGAACTGAAATTGAAGTTTACCTGAACAAAATGAAAATGTCAGGGTGGCACGCAAGTATAACCCAGAAAATTGGATTTTTCACAGTCATAATTGTAACCTCCTGTTGGGAAGTTATTCATAAGAGACAAGACATATAGTCCCAAGCCTTTATTCAGTTCACTGGACTCATGGGGAAATATTCTGATTTAAAGGATTTAAACCTGCTGACTGTGGTCATGCACGGAAATCAAGTGTATACAAAGCAAGAATGAGAAAAACAAAAAACTTGGCAGCTTCAGGGAACTGTAGGAGAAGAAATCAA
>NW_008238666.1:2595-3411 GCF_000691975.1 Corvus brachyrhynchos
TGCAGGGCAGCTTCAGCTGAATCTTGGCAGCACTGGAGAGGGGGAGCCGAGCCGCTCTGGCTGCCCACAGCAGGGAAGTGCACTTTTATGATGATAGATGACAGTAATATAAATGTAGCTGCCAGGAATCACTCGAATTTTTGTATTTGTAATTTTACCAAGATTGTTGGGTGTGACTTTTCGTATTTAGTCCCGGTTGTGTCTCATCAATTGATAAGGTCTAACCTCACCATATACCATAAATTGCTACCCACACTTATTGGGATGGACCTCACATTAGTATAGCAATTAGTGAAACATCAGGATATAATTGAGATTTTAGAAGAAATCAAAAAAAATGGGAAAAAGACCGTAGTCACCATCCATCATGACACACAAGAAATAAGCAGAATCTTCAAAGAGCAAAACAAGACGCAAGTCATAACTGGTGGGATGTGCTTTTCGGGTGGTCACCTACCGCAACTGGCATTCTAAATACGTTATTGTCATGGGTTAACAAGCATAGTCCTGGAAGTGATTTTCTTGCAAAGAGGTGCTTACAGCTCCTCTATGACCTGACAGAACCTATGAGCTGGCAAGTTTGAATATGGACAATTTTTTAAGTCACTTAGAATTTTGACCGCCTCTGTGGTCCACATTTAAGAATGGACAAACCCCGGGAAGCTCTCTCTCTTGCTCCTGGACGGAGGACTGGTAACTGGCCTGGGCCCATACAGGGCCCAGAGGCCCTGCTGGGCCCTGTCGGACCCTGCCGGGACCTGCTCAGGTCCGGCCGGGCCGGACCCCAGCCATCCTCGAACCATGACGCCCTGTTCC
>NW_008238666.1:4473-9032 GCF_000691975.1 Corvus brachyrhynchos
GTGCCTGCTTTGTGTTTCTCCTAATTCTTATCTCACAGAAGGTAAACAGTAATGACTGTTTTGGACCAAACCACTACAGTTCTGTCACCCCATAATTGTCTTATTAATTTTGGTGAGTGCTTGCCTTTTGTTGTCTATTATGTTGCTTATTTGGAACTATAGAGTACTAAAGAAGTTATCAGTTTTAACTACTTTGTCAAATGCACAAGGAAAAGCATTAAGGGATGCTTACCGTATAAAATTATTAAAGAAAGAATTTATGTATTAGTAAAAGAATTTACTAACTCTATAGAAAAGCGGGGACTGAATCAGGGGGGATGGGGAAGCAGAGGTTAAATGATTTGCTAAGAAGTTGTTTGTTAAAAGCAATGCATACAGCTTGCTCAACGCTTATTGTGCCTACCAAAGCTGGATGAGAAGATATAAGACTATTGATAAAAGGAAGGAATCTTGACCAAAGATCCTGTTTTCAACCTAAAACTAACTTAAACCAGCCTTGAAGTTTGGACTTGGGCCAGGGACATAAAGACCATGCGCAGGGAAGCAAGGTAAAAAGTTCAGAATGAGGAAGACCTTGTAACCTGATAAATACCAAGCTGAATGCCGCTGTAGGCACGCATGACTTTGGAGGAGCTATCCCCCATGCGTCCCAGCACTGGAATAAACATACCTAGTTTATTACTTATTCCAGTAGTGGAGTCTTTTCCGCATATCACTTTTATTATTTAATCAGCAAAATGATTCAAAATGATTTGGCGGTTGTTTTCCCATTTTGATGAGCTTTGCAATGCAGAAAAGCTGCTTCTCTAGACCCCCAAATACTCTGTAGCAGTGCATGCATCTGTTCAGCCGGATTCCATTACCTTGAACAGTTGGCAGTCCTCTTTCCTTCCAGATGACTCCATGGACATACACAACATTAAATGCATATTCAGAATTAGCCCATATTTTTACCTTCTTTCCTCTGCTCAGTTCTAGAGCTCTCATTAAAGCAATAACCAGTCCCGCTCTCTGTGATGGTACATTCAATGGCAAGGCCTTTGTCTCGATTATCTAGTTTGTGGTTGCCACTGCATAACCTGTCATCTGTTTGCTGTCTTGCACAAAGCTGCTCTCATCTGTATACAGCTCCCAATCTGGGTCTTCTGAAGGCATGTCCTTCAGGTCTGGTCTGCTGGAATAGGCCTCTTCAATGGTCTGTAAACAGTCATACTCAGATATATTATCAGTTAGTGTCGAGAACAGAGATATACCAGGACTGACGGCAAATGTTTTCAGAATAACATTACCATGTTCCCATAGCATGGCATGGGATACTTGTCGTTCATGTTCACAGAACAAATTTACAGTGAGGTGGATGCAACTGTTAGATGCAGCAATTTGTGGCTGCTGGTCGAATGCAGCAATTCTTAGCTGCTGCCTTCTTCAGTTCCTTCGCATCTTGGGGTGACTTTGTGATGTGTATCCCATATTGCTGTCCTATGCCCAGAAATTAATTTTTGTGCCTTTCTATGCCCTTAAACTGAGCCTGAGAGGGGGAAGGAAAAACTGAGCAAAACTTTTTCAAAGCAGTTTGCAGCTTCTTCAAGGTCACACAGAGATGGCAACTTTGTTTTCAGCTGCGGCAGGGGAGCGAGGAAGCACCTGGCTTGCTGTTTTCCAGTCAGCTTTCGGCCAGTTTTTTCAATTTCTTTTCTCCGGAGAGAGACTGAGAGTTGAACTTTGCTTTTCCTTCCCTGGAATTTCAGATTTTCTCCCTTTTCTGCTGGACTGCTTCAATATCAGAACACATCGGGAGGACTTTCCACTGAGTACAGAGGGCCTGGCCCTGGGCCAAGCCCCAGCTCCGAGGAGACCAAAGGGATCTTTGATGGTCTGTAAACAGTCAGATACATTATCAGATAGTGTCAAGAACAGAGACATACCAGGGTTCACAGCAAATGTTTTCAGAATAACGTTACCTTGTTCCAATAACATGGCACGAGGTACCTGTTGTCGATGTTCACAGAACAAACTTACAGTGAGTTGGATGCAATTGTAGGATGCAGCAATTCTTAGCTGCTGCCTTCTCCAGTTCCTTTGCCAGCTGATTTCTGAATATAGTTGGACTGTTCTTTAAACCCTCAGGTAGGACTGTCTCAGTGAGCTGGCTCCTTTTCCCTGTTTCAGGATTCTTCCACTTAACAGCAAAGAGTTCTTGGCCTTTCTTATTCACAAGAATGCAGGAGAAGGTATTTTTAAAATTTAATACAGTAAACCATGTAAAATTATCTGCTATTCTCCCCCCTTTGCAAAATTTCAATAGATTCTTCTTAGGAGAATTTGGCAAATAGAGAAACTGATGAATCACCCAGTGTTTTTCCAATTCATATTTCAAAGGTTGGAAGAAAGGTCTCATCTCGCTTACCCCTGTGGCACTAATAACTCTTATAGTATCTTGATTCAGTTTCCCTTCTAAGGTGTTCAGTAAAACAGGACTGTTTGCTTATAGCCTGTTTGAAGGGAGCCTGAAATGCGGCTTCTTCCTCTTTGGACCCAATGTGCCTTGCAAAAGGCACACTGATTCTGCCAGACCAGGCAACTGGCCCATAACTGGACCCTGCCTTCTCCCCTTGGGTAGCAAAGAGGAGAGGGGCAGATAGGGTAGCCCCATTATCACAGACTGTACATGTGGCAGAGACACACTCGCCCGGGGATACTCCCAGCAGCACAGGTTCCGCGCGCCCCACTTCGCCCATGCTGGCCCCTTCCTGCCACCCACAGCTGCTTCGGTTTCTATCCAAAACAAAACTCGTTACTATGGAAACAGGTAGGAGCCACCTCTGTGGCCCCCCCTACCAAAACCAGGCCGTGCAAAACTAACCCATTCCACCCTTCACCTCTGTGAATCACATATTTAAGAATTTTCATTTAAACCATATTCAACATACAATCTTCACTGAGAACCACAAAAACCAACTAAACTAAACAGAAAGAAAAGGAAAAAAGCTCCCCACACCAAATCCACCCTGTCGTGGTTTGACACTGGCCAAACGCCAGGCACCCACAGAAGTCGCTCTCACTCACCTGTTGCTGCCTGCGCCTGAGGTGCAGCACTGCCCCGGGACTGGCCAGACAAGTCCAGACTTGTTTCAACCATGTGTTCTGAATCCCCTTTGTTCTGAGCACAGGTAAAAACTTGAAAGTAACACGGATTCCCCCAAAACAGTCCGATTGGCTGGTTATCCCGGGTCCACCCCTAGCTCTCCCCTTTCCCTTCCCCCGAATAAAAGGCAACCAGAGCGGGCTCCGCCCCCTCTTGCTCTGGCCCCTCTTCTGTAAACAGCTGCTTCTCTCTCTCTCTCTCTCTCCAGGAGGAATAAAGAAACAGGATTGAGGCACAGAGTTTGAGCTGTATTGTTGGGGTTCCTCCCCCCTGGCGTGGGGTCCTGGGAGAGGGGCCCCGGGGTGGAGGCACGGGGTTTCCCTACTCTCTGGTCAGCCTTGTTCCCCATTGGTTGTTTTGTGTTCCCCTGCCCAGCAAGGACCCTCTGGTCCCGTGATTGCTACAGTTCCTCGGCAGTCGCCGGCCATGCGGCTGGAAAATAAACATCTCTCTGAAAACATCTACCAAGAATTAGTCCTTATAATTTTCCATGGGCATCGCTGTATATACGTGTTGTAGGAATCCCCACTACAACACTGTATTTCTACCTCTTTGCTTCTGCTATTGACATTAGCTTTACAGCTATCATTTGCTGCATTTCAGAGCCATCGAGTCGCTGGATTGCCCGTGCCGTCTCTCTAGGCAGCTCGGGGCTTTCTAAGGCACAGAACGGTGAGCTGAATGACTGAGCAAGCTGAGAACATCTCCTCACTCACCCTCCCCTGCTACAGCAGGGCAGAGGAGAGGAAAAAATTAACAAAGAGTTCATGAGTTGAGATAAGGACCAGGAGAAAACACTCCAAGGGCAAAACAGGCTCAACTTAAAGGTACAAAGTGAATGTATTGCTAACAAAATCAGAGGAGGATACTGAGAAGTAAAATAAGCCCGTAAAACCACTTTTTCTTCCCCCAATCCCTCCCTCCTTTCCACCAACAGTGCCGGGAGACAGGGTGTGGGGGGTTGGTCAGTTCATCACCAAAGGTTTTGTTCCACTGCGCTCAGGGAGAGAAGTCATTCCCCTGTGAGACCGTGGGGTCCCTCCCACAGGAGACAGTTCTCCGTGAACTTCTCCAGTGTAGTTCGGCTCTCACAAGCAGCAGTCCTCCCAAAACTGCTGCAACGTGAGTCCCTCCCATGGGCAAACAGTCCTCCAAAAACTGCTGAAGCATGGGTCACTCTTCCACTGCGTGCAGTCCTCCAAGGACAGGCTCCTCCATCCTGGAAGCAGGGGCCCCCTCTCTCCACTGCGTCTCCCACTGGATCACAGCCTCCTCCAGGCATCTACCTGCTCTGGCATGAGCACCTCCCCCACAGGCTGTGGGTGGATCTCTGTAGATACAAAAATGCTGCTAGCAAGGATTTTCTTGCTATTTTCTAAGTCCGTGAGAGACTTTTCTCTCTCACAGAAGAGGT
>NW_008238666.1:9338-10082 GCF_000691975.1 Corvus brachyrhynchos
GCTGCACAATTCCTGCCTGCTGGATCTTCTCTCCTCCTCCTCTCTATGGCTGCGGGACACGGTGATATACCCTAGGGCCAAGGCCTGCAGTAATATTTGGTGACCCCGACGTGATCTGCACACTGCGAAGTGTCCTGCTGTTTCGAGCCAAGCCGAATTCCTCTAGAGGTATGCTGATCCCCTTCCCCCCTGGGACCGGGAAGTCCAACAGGACTGAGAAATGGCGAACAGCGGCTCACAAACCGACGCTGTGGTACTGGCCTGGAAAGGTGTGTTTAGCATATTGAACACCTCCATTCCTGAAAACTCAGTTCAGGAATTATTAGACTGGGCTACCTTAAAAGGGATTTCCGTGGACAGAGATACTGCCCTGGACTTTGCCTTATGGCAGGAACTCGGCTGTGCTGTCTGACACGAGCTCCCGTCTGGGGATCCAGCAGTGTTAGAATTATACAAAACCTGGCGTTCGTTATTTATCCTGCTGACAGACCTTGACTGTGACAGCAGGGCTGGATTGCCTATTTCAGTGATGAGTGACTGAGGAATGTCCGAGGGGGATCCCGCTGACCGGGCTTCTGGGGCAAATGATGGTGGATTCGGAATAACCCCCCCGGCTCCACAGGCAGAGCCTGCGCCGGCTCACCCTGCACAATCGCAGGACTCCGCGGCCCCCAGGGACCCCGTGCCGGCAGAGGCGGGGGGGTTGGGGCAGTGGGAGGGCGCACAGCCTGTCTTACTGCTCAG
>NW_008238666.1:14143-15175 GCF_000691975.1 Corvus brachyrhynchos
TTAGCCAGTCACCCCCAAGGGGTGGCTGATCCTTTGTCCAATTAGACTATGAAGAAAAACGTCTATAAAAGACTTTGTAAAATAATTCAATCAATCAATCTTGCTGCACAATTCCTGCCTTCTGGATCATCTCTCCTCCTCCTCCCTATGGCTGCGGGACACGGTGATATACCCTAGGGCCCAGGCCTGCGGTAATAGATCTCTGCATCCCCTGTAGACCCCCATGGGCTGCAGGGGAACAGCCTGCTTCACCATGGTCTTCACCATGGCCTGCAGAGGAATCTTGGCTCCAGTGTCTGGAGCACCTCCTCCCCCTCCTTCTCCACTGACCTTGGTGTCTCCATGTTGTTTCCCTCACATGTTCTCACCTCCTCCTCTTCTCAAGCTCAAATTCAAATTGCACCCCCACCTTAGTTTTGATTTTTTCTTAAATATATGTTGGGGTTTTAGGAGTTTCTCTTCTGTTTTCTTTTTCTGTTAAAGAACTTTCCCCATACATGTTGCCAGGGGGACAAATTACTGGGTGCATAAGAAAAACAAAAGACCTAGCCATAGAGGGAGGGGTCCATCTGGCTACTCTTTTTCACCTGGGCTTGTGGGCTGTTAGTTCCCAGCGTTTGGACAGAGAGGGAGGCTGGAAGGAATTCGTCAGCACTGGAGACTTCTGCTTTTCCTTCTACCAGAGAAACCCCAGGATTCCGGGATTCCCAAGCCCGCCTTCCCTGCCTCTCTGGGAGCCGGGCTGAGGCTGCCCTGCCCCCGCCGTTGCTTCAAGCCTTCGCTACTCTGTAGCCCTGTACACCCTGCCTGCCCAGACCTCCGGGGGTTTTCCACCGCAGTTCCAGAGTTTGATACATCTTGTCTGCCACCCGGGATTTGTGCTCGTCCCTGCTGTTCCAGTCTGCTGTCCCGAGGGTCTGGCCAGACACCGAGATCGGCTGCCCAGGGGGTTTGTGAAGCCTTTGTTCCATCTCTTCCCAGGATCCCAAGCTGCCATTGCTGTGTGCTCCCCAAGCTTGCTCTGGGGCGCCC
>NW_008238666.1:15248-18859 GCF_000691975.1 Corvus brachyrhynchos
GTAACTGCACCAAAGGGGAAAGGGCCTGACAGCCGAGAAGGCTGGCACTGGGTTTGTGATTGCTGTTACTGCCATAGTTATTTTTGTTTGTTTGCCTTGTTATACACATCTAGATATATAATAGTAAAGAACTGTTATTCCTATTCCTCATATCTTTGCCTGAAAGCCCCTTAATTTCAAAATT
Organism: Corvus brachyrhynchos; assembly: GCF_000691975.1. NCBI lineage: Eukaryota > Metazoa > Chordata > Aves > Passeriformes > Corvidae > Corvus > Corvus brachyrhynchos. The sequence goes on from NW_008238666.1 coordinate 15,433, forward strand.
ATAATAATTTGGATGGAAGGGGGTTGCAATTTTTTTCCTTCCATTTCAAGGGAGACTCCTGCCTTCCTTGGCAGACACCTGTCTTTCAAACCAAGACAATATGTTATCACAGAGGTGTTGCAAACCTCTCTAATTCTCCTAGGCTTGGCCAGAGGCATGTCCATCTTCAGAGCCATCAGGGATTGCCGGACATGGTGGAAGCTTCTAGCAGCTTCTCACAGAAGCCACCTCTGTGGCCCCCCTGCTACCAAAAACCAGGCTGTGCAAAACCAACCCAGCCCCCTCCTTGATTTTGTCCAGGTCCCTCTGGATGGCATCCTGTCCTTCAGGTATGTCAATTGCACCACTCAGCTTGGTGTCATCAGCAAATTTGCTGAGGGTGCACTTGATCCCTTTGTCTGTGTCATTAATGAAGATATTAAATGGCACTGGTCCCAATACAGACCCCTGAGGGACACCACTTGTCAGTGATGTCCATTGGGACTCTGAGCCATTGACCACCATCCTCTGGATGTTGATGCCAAACTGATTTTTGCTTTTATATATTCTTCATATATTTGTAGCCCTGTAGCCTATTATTGTATAACTATATAGATTCATAGCTAGTAAGTTTCCTATCCTGTTAGAAAGAAAGACAAAACACATTCCTAGGGCCCTATCTTCTGAGAACCAAGGTTGAGATACTTTCTCATAAACAAAGTAGACCTAGTAGCGAGGAAGGGAGGGAATTACCTCATCACCTGTGTTTCTAATTGGGGGTTATTGTCAATTATGCTAATTTGCCAAACTTATGAAACTGTACTCGCTCTATGTCCCGTGTGCATCTTTGGTGCATTTTCGGCATGTTGTGCACGTGAAGTGACCCTACATAAAAGGTAAAATTTATCACCTAACCATGTCTGGCTCATGATTTCAGGGGCCAAAAAGGCAACAATGTGACCATCCAACCATTTTCTTATCCATCTAACAGTCAACTCATTGAATCCATCTCTCTCCAATTTCGAGAGAAGGATGTTGTGGGGGACTGTGTCAAAGGATTTAAAGAGATCCATATAAATGACATCTGTAGCCCTTCCCTTGTCCATAGATATAGTCACCCCATCATAGAAGGCCACAGGGTGGTGAGGCAGGACTTGCCTTTGGTGAAGCTGTGCTGGTTGTCCCAAATCACCTCCCTGTCCTCTATGTGCCTTAGCAGAGCTTCTAGGAGGATCTGTTCCATGATCTTCCCAGGCACAGAGGTGATGCTGACAGGTCAGTAGTTCCCAGGGTCCTCCTTTCTTCCCTTTTTAAAGATGAGTACAGTGTTTCCCCTTTTCCAGTCACCTGGGACTTCTCCTGAATGCTATGACTTTTCAAATATCATGGAGACTGGCTTGTAAACGACATCAGCCAATTCCCTCAGGACTCTGGGATGCATCTCGTTGGGTCCGATACACTTATGCATGTTCAGGTTTCTCAGGTGGTCATAAACCTGATTTTCACTTACAGTGGGAGGGACTTTCCTCCCCCAGTCCCCATCCTGCTGTCCACCCACTTGAGAGGTGTGGGAAGAGAGGTTGCCATTAAAGACTGAGGCAAAAAAGCTGTTGAGCAGTTCAGCTGTTTCCTCATCTGTTGTTTCCAGTTTATCAGTGTTGTTTATTGGGGGCTTCCTTTTCTGGCTGACATACCTGTAGAAGCCCTTCTTGTTATTCTTTGCATCCCTTGCCAGGCTCAGTTCCAGCTTCACCTTGTCCTTCCTTACCGCATGCCTACACAACCCAACTTCATCTTTATACTCTTCCCAGGTCACCTGTCCTTGTTTCCACTGCCTGTGCATTTGTTTCTTTCTCTTTAGTTTGACCAGCACTTCCCTACTCAGCCATGCTGGTCTCTTGCGTTCCTTGCCCGATTTCTTGCTCCTGGGGATCGCAAGCTCTTGTGCTCTATGGAAGTCTTCATTAAAGATCTGCCAGCTCAGTTCCATTCCCTTGTCCTGGAGGGCAGTGTCCCAGGGGATCCTATTGACTATCTCCTTGAAGAGCTGGAAGTTTGCTTTCCTAAAGTTCAGGGGCTTAACTTTCCTCCTTACCTGACCCTTTTCCCTCAGGACTGCAAACTCCACTGATGCATGATCACTGCAGCCTAGGCTGCCTCCAGTCTTGACATCCCCAATTAGTTCGCTTATGTTGGTGACCATCAGATCCAGTATCTCATCCCCTCTGGTAGGGCTGTCTATTACCTGGCTCAAGAAGTTATCCTACATGCATTCCAGGAGTCTCCTGGATTGCCTACAGCTCACTGAGCTACTTCCCCAGCAGACATCAGGGTGGTTGAAGTCCCCTGGCAAAACAAGAGCCTGTGAGCACAATGCCTCCTGCAGCTGGAGCAAGATGGCTTCATCAATAGGTTCCTCTTGGTCAGGCAGCCTGTAGCCACCAGCCACAAGGTTCCCTTTGTTGCCTCAGTCTCTGATTCTTACCCACAGGTTTTTGACCTGCTCATGGCTGTTCTTCAGAGACAGCTGTGTTATGAATGGAGACAAGAGCTTAGACAAGTCCTGCCTTTGACTCAGATTTCTGGCAGTAGATCTGTTTGAGGCAGCCTGCACCCCAAATATTTCTTGCTCCCAAGTTCTTAAGAATGGCTGATTAGGTTTATTATAAAATGAATTATTCATTGAATAGACAAGATTAACAGACAGAAGACTTTAAACAGACTTACTTACTACACGGGATAAACAAAAAGAACTACTAGTAGATAAAAATACAGTGCACGATAAAAGGTACCTATATTACAGCTAGCGAAGGAACAGTATAGACTAGGAGTCAGTGTGACTTACCACCAAATTGATGATGGAGTACACATAAAGTCCTTTCACCCAATTCTCAGGAAAGTAACCATGGAGTTTGCTTCCAAACTTCAGGGAGAAGTTCTACATGTTTCCAGGGTGTGTGTAGGAGACTTCTAACTTCATGAATGTCCTGGTTTGAGACAAATTCGGAGGAACGTCCAAAATGAACATCCTCTGATAGAAGGCAGGTTACAGCCATCCCTCCCCCACCAGGTTCGGAAAGAATTTTCCTCAGAGGAAAGTGAAAGGAAAAAACTTCTTTATTTAACAAACACAATGCACGCAGGCAAAGAAAAAGAATAATGCTACATAATAAAACCTCTCACTGTGGAGAGAACCTGGGTAGATTTCAGAGTCCTTTGTGGATGTGGCTTTCTCCTCTCTGGAGCTGGGGTTTGGCAGGGGCCCCTCCGGGCCTCAGTGGAAAGGCCTCCCAGTGAGGTTCTCATGTTCTGGTGTTCTGAACAGTTCCAGAAGAGAAGAAGAAGAAGCCAAAGTCCCAGGGCTCTGTACTTTAGCTAATGAACAAGAAACTAGCTAAAAAGCAAAAGGAATGTAACTCTCTTGCCTGCTGCAGAAGCGGAGCCAGAT
>NW_008238666.1:20099-20526 GCF_000691975.1 Corvus brachyrhynchos
GGGGGGTGGAGTGTTCAACTTGTAAGCAAAAGCACCTGCGCTGAGATAGGCAGATGCTGACGCCGCTGTAATTTCATGAGAAGTTTGGACAGGGAGGGATGGACCAGATGAGGACTTTTGCTCCAAATGGGAAAGGAGAAAACCTCAGTCCGTAGAGATGCTCCCAGAGATAGTCCTAACGATGAAGATGATGAAGACCCTTTGCTCCCAGGGAAGGAGAAGGGCCTCTGTTTTTGTTTCTGAATGGCTCAACCTTAAAATTGTACCCCAAAAAACTTCAAGAGTGGACCCTTGAAAGCAGTTGCGGGAAAAGCTGCAAGTCGGGGAAAGGACTCACACGCAGGCAGAGAGACTCCTCTTCCTAAATGGACTGAACAATATTTGGAAGTGGGCGGCTGTCTCGGTGTGATAATGGTTTTATTGCATG
>NW_008238666.1:20651-23843 GCF_000691975.1 Corvus brachyrhynchos
TCTGAAGGTGGTATAATGTATAATTTTTTTTTCTTCTTTTAGGTCTGTTAATAAACTTCTTTATATTCTTTCAAGTTTGGTGCCTGCTTTGCATTTCTCCTAATTCTTATCTCACAGCAGATAAACAGTAATGAGTATTTTGGACCAAACCACTACACCAATAACAGTATGTTGTATTTAAATAATAGCCAATTATTTGGCTAATTATTATTATTATTATTTTGGCTAATTATTATTGAAGTTGTGCTTCAGTGCTGATTACCTCTGAGGCAGCTTGGATTCCTTCATAGGCTGCCAAGACTTCCTTCTCTGCTGGGGTGTAGTTGGCTTCAGACCCTCTGTAGCTTCGGCTCCAAAATCCTAGTGGTCGACCTCGAGTCTCACCACACACCTTCTGCCAAGCACATTACAGATGGTTAAAGAAAGGAATTCAGCCAGCTAATTACTCTCAGCAACCCTGCAAATCATTCAAGGTTTCAACATCAGATCTTAAAGTTAATTGCTCTTTTCAAGGAAGGAGCTGAGGGTACCGGTACAAATAATCTTGAACCTCTCCAGTAAACAATCCTATCAGAATCCACAGCTTACTGAAAATATAAGTTACTTTTTACAGAAACCACAAATGTTCTGGAGATGAATAGCAAAACATGTTTTTTAACATGAGTAATATGCATTTGCAAGGGCACTAAGGTTGGGACAAAGCAAGCATTTTCCAGAAGCTCTTTTAGTGGTAACCTGTGGGAAACAGAGAAACAGAAACTTCCACAGGCATTACAGAGTTTGATTTTACAGCCCTGGAAAGAACTTGGGTTGATGTAGTGGCAAAGCTGTGGAGGCTTTAAGCAGAAGAATTATAAACCTGTGTTTCTATAGTTATAAGTAAGAAAATGTATTGGGTAATATGGTGAAGGGTTTTAAGTATAGTAATGTGATTTTATAGTTTAAGAATTTAGATGTTATAATAGAAGCATATGTGTGTACGTGAGCTAACAAGTTATTGGTTGTGAAACAGACGCAATGCAGGAAAAAGTACCAAAAGTGATAGGTTATAAAGTCAAAACAAAGTTTCGTGTTAATTGCTTATTGGACCAAAAAGTTATAAATTACGATGTAACTCTGAAACTCGTGACTTGTCGCAGCGGGGATTACTGCAACAAGCATATTTCAAACCAGGAGTCCCGTGGACAGATTCGTGGTAGATGTTTCAGAGGTGTTTATTTCTCCAGCCGCATGGCTGGGGCTCAGCTCAGGAACTCTGCAGTCACGGGACCCGAAGGTCCTTGGTGTTATCAGGGAACCCAAACCAACCAATGGGGAATGAAGCTGAGCAGGGGCAGGGAAACCCTGTGTCTCCCCCCCAGGGCCCCTCTCCCAGGGCTCCATGGCAGGGGGGAAGGGACCCCAACAGTGATTGTCTCCAGTTATGGAGGTTTGTTACTAAAACAACGGCCTCTGAGACTGCAGCTTTGTTTGCTAAGTAATAAATCATGATAACATGATCATCCCATCTCTTGGATAATAAGGCGCCGACAAAATGACTCAGATGACAGTAACCTTTCCATATCACTGTTGTCATCCAGTTTTAAGGTTCTTAGAAATGCCTCTGCCCAAATTAAGGTGCAAACGAGACCATATGCCAATGACAATAGTAAGGGTTTTATTTGATGGTAAATATGAGAGAGAGAGAGAGAGAGGAAGGAAGGAAGGAAGGAAGGAAGGAAGGAAGGAAGGAAGGAAGGAAGGAAGGAAGGAAGGAAGGAAGGAAGGAAGGAAGGAAGGAAGGAAGGAAGGAAGGAAGGAAGGAAGGAAGGAAGGAAGGAAGGAAGGAAGGAAGGAAGGAAGGAAGGAAGGAAGGAAGGAAGGAAGGAAGGAAGGAAGGAAGGAAGGAAGGAAGGAAGGAAGGAAGGAAGGAAGGAAGGAAGGAAGGAAGGAAGGAAGGAAGGAAGGAAGTAGAAAATAGGTGGAGGGGACAGAAGAGTGACAGGGACAGAATAAGGAAAATATCACCACTCTGTGGATCCCAACGATGTTCCATTGATCCTCTCCAGCTGGTCTTCTTGGTGGTGAAGGTGCCCCCGAAAAGCATAGAATCCGATGGGTTTATATACCCTCAAGCCAGGTAGCAATGTTCAGGCATGTCCCCCTGGGGGAGGGGGGCAGTCTCTCACAGCAGACTCTGGATCTGTTGCATCACGTGCAGCCCTGTGGTGCAAAGCCTCTCACGTGAAAGTCCCATGGATGTGCCCTGTGGGGTTGGGGGTTCCACAGCTGGGCCAGTTTGTGTAACCGAGGATGGGTGTTCAGTGCCTCTGACCAGAGGTTACGCCACGTACCCGAAACCTCCTCCTCCCTCCTCGGTTGGGGGGGGTGGTCTGCGTAAACCTGGCTTCTGTGAGCTGTGCCCTCCCCCCACCCCAAACTCAGGCGGGGATGATTGAACAATGGGTTTCCCTTTATCTAATCAGCAGTTTGACTTTCAGTTCAAAGTCCCAGTCTTCACGGAGGCTTCTTTGGTTGTAGCTTCTTTATAATGAGCAAAACTTTATATCAATGTTTGAGGCATGAACTATTTTCAGTCTCTGACAGCCACCCCGTGACTCAAACATCATAATAAATGTCTCTTTCCTAGAGGTCCTCTTCACTTTGTGGGTTGTCCACAGAGGTGATGAGGAGAGAGAACAGGAAAAAGGATAGAAACAGTAGAAGCAACAACACAAGTAATCTTACAGTGTCCAACAATGTCAAAATGCAAATTTAGTTGTAATCATCAATTCAATTTTCATTAGTCAGTGCTTCCACCCCGTGAATCCCAGGAATCAGTGTTTTTTAATGCATAGTGGGTGTGAGGGATATCACAGTATTGTATCTCTTAGATGTTGGTTCCCCTTCCTTTTGTTTTTACGGTTTGTCAGCCAGGTTCGGAGGAGATGGGGGTGGTGGAGCGGAGGGCACAACTGGAGGCCTGCCCTTGTGATGTTTCAGTGAAAGCTCAGCCAGCTGCTTCAGTGGGGGAGGGGTACTACATAGTCTCTCAGAGACAGGTACGAGGAGGACCCACCGAGATTCTTTTCTACTTCTGCTTTAACAACGTTAGGCGTGCTGGTCAGCCCACCAGAGCAGGCACCCGAGGCACCCGAGGTCTCCCCCTCCTCCGCTTCCACCATCGGCACGTCCCCCTCCGCTTCAGCCACC
>NW_008238667.1:0-586 GCF_000691975.1 Corvus brachyrhynchos
ATCATCGGGGACATGGGGACATCATCGGGGACAGCCCCGGGGACATGGGGACAGCCCCCGGGACATGGGGACACCCCCGGGGACAGGCCGGGGACAGGGGACATCCTCCGGGCCAGCACCTGGGGAGGCAGGGGGGTCACTGGGGCGTGGGAACAGTGGGGATCTCCAGAGGGACATCGGGGACATCCCAGGGACAGCGTCTGGGGGGGGACAGGGCGTCCCCCGGGGACAGCAGGGACACCTCAGGGACAATCAGGACCCTGCTAAGGACACCGGGGACAGCGCGGACACCCCCGAAGACACCGGTGGGAGCACAGGGACCCTCCTGGGGACATTGGGGACCCCTTAGGGACATCGGGGAGCCCCTCAGGGACCCCTCAGGGACATCGGGGAGCCCCTGAGAACATCGGGGACCCCTTTAGGGACATCGGGACACCTTTACGGACACGTGGGAGCCCCTCAGGGCCCCCTCAGGGACATCGGGGACCCCTTTAGGGACATCGGGGACCCCTTGGGGACATTGGGGAGCCCCTCAGGGCCCCCTCAGGGACACGGGGACCCCCCTGGGGACACTCACGTGCGGCAG
>NW_008238667.1:4930-5315 GCF_000691975.1 Corvus brachyrhynchos
GGCCTCGGGGCAGCGCCCCCGACAGCAGCGCCAGGGCCCCGCCCCCTGCCCGCCGTGACGTCAGAGGGCGGAGCCAAGGCTCGGCCCCGCCCCACAGCGGGGGGGGCGGGACCTCCCCCCATCCCTCACCCATCCCCCCCCAGCTCACCGGGGTCCAGCCCGTTGGTGGCGACGGCGCTCAGGGACACCGCGGTCAGCAGCATCTGTGGGGCAGCTCGGACCTCTGACCCCACTGACCTCTGACCCACTGACCTCTGACCCCACTGACCTCTGACCACTGACCCCACTGACCTCTGACCCACTGACCTCTGAGCCCTCTGAACTCTGACCCCACTGACCTCTGACCCACTGACCCACTGACCTCTGACCCCACTGACCTCTGACC
>NW_008238667.1:5439-5946 GCF_000691975.1 Corvus brachyrhynchos
CCTGTGCTCTGACCCACTGACCTCTGACCCACTGACCCCCCTGGCCCACTGACCTCTGACTCACTGACCCACTGACCTCTGACCCCACTGACCTCTGAGCCCTCTGACCCACCGACCTCTGACCCACTGACCTCTGACCCCACTGACCTCTGACCCACTGACCCACTGACCTCTGACTCAGTGACCTCTGACCTCTGACCCCACTGTGCTCTGACCCAGTGACCTCTGACTCACTGACATCTGACCCACTGATGCACTGACCTCTCTGACCCACTGACCTCTCTGACCCCAGCCCCCACAGGGTACCCCAGAACATGACCCCTGACCTGAAGGGTGCCCCCAGATGTGACCCCTCCCCCCACTGGTGACCCTCAGAGTGACCCCTGACCCCAGATGTGGCCCTTGGTCACGACCCCAAATGTACCCCAAGGCGTGACCCCACATGTGACCCCAGCCACTCCCCCACCCCCCACTGTGACCACCCATGCACCCCATGTGACCCCTGCC
>NW_008238667.1:8265-10431 GCF_000691975.1 Corvus brachyrhynchos
GAGGGCTCCGCCCCCCGCGCCGGCCACGCCCCCGGCACGGCCATGACGTCAGCCGGGAGGTAATGACGTCACCGGGGTGGCGATGACATCACTGACAGCGTCACCTGAAATGAGAGGGAAAAGAGACGTTTTCTAAGGAAAAGCCACATTTTCCGGGGATGGGAAAACGATGTGGGGGGGAAATGAACAATTTTCTAGGGAAAATCCAGGTTTTTAGAGGAAAATCCCCATTATTGGAGGGGAAAATGCCGGGTTTGGGGGAAAATCCACATTACTGGAGGGGAAAATGCCGGTTTTGGAGGAAAATCCACTTTTTTAGAGGAAAAGCCACCTTTGATAGAGGGAAATCAACCATTTTGGAGGGAAAATCCACCTTTTTAGAGGAAAAATCCACATTTTAAGAAGAAAATGGTGGGTTTTGGAGAGAAAAAAACATTCTAGAAAAAGAACAGAATTTAGAGGAAATATCCACCTTTTTTGAGGGGAAATCTACATTTGTAGGGGGAAGATCCACTTTTTTAAGCGGGAAATTGACATTTTTAGAGGAAACCCCAAAAATATTAGTGGGAAAATTCATATTTTTAGTGGAAAATCAGTATTTTTGCAGGGAAAAGGGGAAATTTTGGGGAAAAATAGAGATTTTTGGCCAAACTGAAAAGCGCTTGGGGAGGAAAGGGTTGTTTCAGAGAGAAGCTGATTAATTTAGGGGAATATCGACAATTATGACAATAAAAAGGGGCGTTTTAGGGAAGACATGGGAATTTGGGGGAAAATCCAACCATTTTGGGGGTGAGACTTTGCCACTTTGGGGGCAAATCACCAGTTTGGGGAGGAAATGGTCATTTTTCCCTTGGAAAAGGGATTTTTGTGAGGGAAAATCAATTTTGGAGAGGAAAATTCTCAATTTTTGCAGGACAAAAAGGGATTTGGGATGGAATCAGGAATTTCCAGGGGGAAAGGAGCCATTTGGGGGGGAAAAATAGGCATTTTGGGGGAAACAATTTGGGGGAAAATTGTGTCGTTTTGAGGGAAATACAAAAATAGACCAGAATTTATAAAATATATAATTCTAGAGAGAGAAAAAATTCAAAGAGCAGATCTTGGTGAGGATGGAGAAACCTGGAGAAGGGAAAACCCCAATTTATGGCAAAAACTGGGGAGACTTGGGAGGGAAAAGTCCCATTTTGGGGGAGGAATGACTGGGATGGGGCAGAAATCTTTATTTTCGGGGCCAAATTCAACATTTTGTGAGTTTTTGAGGTGAAAAAAAGGCACTGGGGGGGCAGAAATTGCAAATTCTGGGGGGAAAATTAATCACAGGGAAAACACTCAGCTGGATGGGAAAATGGGCAATTTGGGGGGAAAATGGGAAATTTGGGGGGGGGAACGAGCAATTTTGGGGGAAATGGCCCCGCTGAAACCCCCATTTGGAGCCACCCCCCTCTTTGGGGGCCAAACTCCCCATTTTTGGTGTCAAAATCCCCCTTTTTAGACAAATCTCCTCATTTTGGGACCAACCCCCAACGTTTTGAGGCCGAAGAGCCCCTTTTGGGTACCAAATTCCCCCTTTTAGAGGCCAACCCCCACCTTTTAGAGACAAATTCCCCCTTCTTGGTGTCAAATCCCCCCTTTTTGGGTTAAACTCCCCCACTTTTGAGGCCACCTCTCCCTAATGGCCCAAATTTAGGAGCCAAATCTCCCCTTTTAGAGACAAACTCCTCCTTTTTGAGGCCGAATTCCCTCTTTTTGGGGCCAAATGCCCCCTTTTGGAGTCAAATTCACCCTCTATGAGACAAAACACCCCCTTATTGGATCCAAACTCCGCCTTTTGGGACCAAAATCCCCATTTTTGGTGTCAAACCCCACCTTTTTGAGGCCTAAACTCCCCTATTTGGCTTCAAATTCCCCCTATTTGGGACCAAACTCTCCCTTTGGGGACAACCCCTTCACTTTCCGGGGCCAACCCCCCACTTTTTAGGGCTAAATTCCCCCTTTCGGGCCAACCCCCCCCTTTTTTAGAGCCAAACCCCCACTTTTTGGAACGACCCCACCCTTTTTGGGGGGCCAAATTCACTTTTTCAGGTGCCAGCCCCACCCTTTTTGGGACCAAACTCCCCCTTTTAGGGCCAAATCCTCCCTTTTCTGGGGCCACCTCCCCCCCCTCCC
>NW_008238667.1:10550-15187 GCF_000691975.1 Corvus brachyrhynchos
CCCAAATATTAGTGGGAAAATCGGTATTTTTAATAGGAAATCAGTGTTTGTGCAGGGAAAATGGGAGGTTTTGGGGTAAAATAGAGATTTTTTGGCTAAGGTGAGAAGTGTTTGGGGAGGAAAAGGGTCGTTTCAGAGAGAACCTGATCGTTTTAGGGGAATACCGACAATTTTGGCAGGAAAAAGGGGCGTTTTAGGGGAGACATGGGAATTTTGGGGCATAATCCAACCATTTTGGGGGTGAGACTTTGCCATTTTGGGGGCAAATCACCAGTTTGGGGAGGCTCAAACCAGAGCTAGGACTACCCAGAACCCCGCTCAAAGAGTGTCTGAGACCACCCAGGACCCACCAAAATCGGTGCTGGTACTCCCCAAGCCCCCCAAAACATGAGCTGGGACCCCCCAGATCCACCAAAAGAGGTGTTGGGACACCCCAGACCCCCCAAACCACTGCTGGGATCCCCCCAAGCTTCCCCCAAATGGTCCTGGGACTCCCCAAAACCCCCCCAAAACAGGTGTTGAAACCCCCCAGACTCCTAAAAACATGGCCTGGGACCACCCAGACCTCCCAAAACTTGTGCTGGGACAACCCCAGACCCCCCAAAACAGATGCTGGGACCACTCACCCCCCTCAAAACAGGAGCTGGGACCCCCCCAAACCTCCCCCAAATGGTGCTGAGACTCCCAGCCCCACCCAAGCTGGAGCTGAAACCTCCCAGGAGCCCCAAAATCAGTGTTTGGACCACCCACACCCCCAAAACAGGAGCTGAGATCCTCCAGCCTCACCAAAACACGAGCTGGGACCCCCCCAAAACGGGTGGAAACAGTGTTAATTCCTCAGTTTTTGGGTGGCAGGACGCATTTCAGAAATGACATTAATTCGGTCATTAGAAAAAACAGCAAACATTTCTTTTTTTCTTCTGTTCTCGTTATTTTTACGTGACTTGTTGAAGACGGCGGAGGCTTTAAGAGAGCCCTGGGGAGGTGGGGGAGAGAAATGGAGCCTGAGGGCTTTGGGGGCAGCTTGGGGGAAATGGTGTCTGTGAGGGGAAAAGGAGAGGAAATGGACCCCTGAGGGTGATGGGGGTGGAAATGCCCCTTGTGAGGGTGATGGGGGACAAATACAGAATTTACAGGGTTGGAAAAGACCTTTGAGATCATGGAGTCCAACCTGTGGCGGCCATGAGGGGCAGCTGAGGGGGAAATGGCCCCTGTGGGGCTTGGGGGGCACCTGAGGGGAGAAATGGGGCTCATGAGGGGTTGGTGAGGGTGAAATGGCTCCTGTGGGGTTTGAGGGGTATCTCAGGGGGGAAATGGGGCTCGTGAGGGGTTGGTGAGGGTGAAAAGGTGCCTGTGGGGTTTGAGGGGCAGCTCAGGGGGGAAATGGTTTCTGTTAGGGGAAAACGGGGGAAAATGGAGCCCGTGAGGGTGGTGAGGGAAAAATGGAGCCCGTGGGAGACAGTTCCAAGCAGCAAACCTTGGGGGTGAGGAGGGAAAAATGGAGCCCCTGAGGGTAATGGGGGTGAAATGGTGCCTGTGAGGTGACATGGGTGATATGGAGCCTGTGCGGGAGTGAAATGGTGCCTGTGAGGTGGCGGGGGTGATATGGAGCCCGTGAGGGGGGGAAATGGCGCCTGTGAGGTGGCGGGGGTGATATGGAGCCCGTGAGGGGGGGAAATGGCGCCTGTGAGGTGGCGGGGGTGATATGGAGCCCGTGAGGGGGGGAAATGGCGCCTGTGAGGTGGCGGGGGTGATATGGAGCCCGTGAGGGGGGGAAATGGCGCCTGTGAGGTGGCGGGGGTGATATGGAGCCCGTGAGGGGGGGAAATGGCGCCTGTGAGGTGGCGGGGGTGATATGGAGCCCGTGAGGGGGGGAAATGGCGCCTGTGAGGTGGCGGGGGTGATATGGAGCCCGTGAGGGGGGGAAATGGCGCCTGTGAGGTGGCGGGGGTGATATGGAGCCCGTGAGGGGGGGAAATGGCGCCTGTGAGGTGGCGGGGGTGATATGGAGCCCGTGAGGGGGGGAAATGGCGCCTGTGAGGTGGCGGGGGTGATATGGAGCCCGTGAGGGGGGGAAATGGCGCCTGTGAGGTGGCGGGGGTGATATGGAGCACGTGAGGGGGTGAAATGGCGCCTGTGAGGTGAGGAGGGTGATATGGAGCCCGTGAGGGGGTGAAATGGTGCCTGTGAGGTGAGGAGGGTGATATGGAGCCCGTGAGGGGGTGAAATGGTGCCTGTGAGGTGAGGAGGGTGATATGGAGCCCGTGAGGGGGTGAAATGGTGCCTGTGAGGTGATGAGGGTGATAGGGAGCACGTGAGGGGGTGAAATGGCGCCTGTGAGGTGACGGGGGTGATATGGAGCCTATGAGCGGGTGAAATGGCGCCTGTGAGGTGACATGGGTGATATGGAGCCCTTGAGGGGGTGAAATGGCTGCTGTGGGGTTTGGAGAGCAGCTTGGGGGGAAATGGAACCCATGAGGTGGATGAGGGGGAAATGGAGCCTGTGAAGGGATGATGAGGGGGAAAAAAGCACCTGTGGGGTTTGAGGGGCAGCTCAGGTGAGAAATGGAGCCCTTGAGGGGCAGTGAAAGGGGAAATGGTGCCCATGAGGGTGATGAGGGGGAAATGGAGTCCTTGAGGGGCAGTGCAGGGGGAAATGGTGCCCATGAGGGTCAGTACAAGGAGAAATGGGGCCCATGAGGGTGATGAGGGGGAAATGGAGCCCATGAGGGGGGGATGGGGGAAATGGCCTTTATGGGGTTTGGGGGGCAGTTCAGAGTCAATGAGGGTAATGGTGTCTGTAATAAGGGAAATGGAGCCCATGAGGGTGACGGGAGTGGAAATGGAGGCTGCGAGAGTGATGGGAGGCAATCGAGAGGTGAAAATGGTGCCTGAGTGTGAAATGTCCCCTGTGGAGTTTGAGGGGCAGCTCATGGGGCGGGAAAGGATGTCCTGAGGGTGAAGAGGGGAAAACGGAGCCCAAGAGAGTGCTGGGGGTGGAAATGGAGCCTTGTGAGGGGTGATGGGGGTGGAAATGGAGTCCCCAAGGGTGATGGGGGTGGAAATGGAGCCGTGTGAGGGTGATGGGGGTGATGGGGGTGGAAATGGAGCCGTGTGAGGGTGATGGGGGTGGAAATGGAGCCAGTGAGGGGGATGGGGGTGGAAATGGAGCTGTGTGAGGGTGATGCAGTGAAGAAATGGAGTCCCCAAGGGTGATGGGGGCAAATGGCAGCTCTGAGGGGCAACTGAGGGGGAAATGGTGCCTGTGGGCTTTGGGGGGCAACTGTGGGGGAAATGGGGTCAAAATCCACCCCATGAGGGTGACAAGGATGAAAATAATGCCTGTGAAGGGGATGAGGGTGAAATGGAGCTTGTGAAGGGCTGATGTGGGGGAAATGGCACCTGTGGGGTTTGAGAGGCAGCTGAGGGGGAAATGGAGCCCGAGAGGGGCAGCTGAGGGGGAAATGGCACCTGTGGGGTTTGAGAGGCAGCTGAGGGGGAAATGGAGCCCGAGAGGGGCAGCTGAGGGGGAAATGGCACCTGTGGGGTTTGAGAGGCAGCTGAGGGGGAAATGGAGCCCGAGAGGGGCAGCTGAGGGGGAAATGGCACCTGTGGGGTTTGAGAGGCAGCTGAGGGGGAAATGGAGCCCGAGAGGGGCAGCTGAGGGGGAAATGGAGCCCATGGAGGGGATGAAAGGGGGAAATGGTGCCCGTGAGAGGGTGGTGAGGGGCAAATGGCACCTGTGGGGTTTGGGAGGCACTCAGGGGTGAAATGGTGCCTGTGAGGGGCAAATGAGGGTGAAATAGAGCCTGGGGTGGGTGAGGGTGGGACTGGTCCCTGTGAGGGGTTGATGAGGGGGCAAACGGTGCCCGTGAGGTTTGAGGGGCAGCTCAGGGGGAAGTGACACCCGTGAGTGCAGTCCCCAGGTGAGGACACACCTGGGATGCTGGATCAGGTGTGGGGTGTCTAGGTGGGGGTAGAATAAAAAATATATGAATGAAAAGAAGTGATTATTTAAAACACCGTTTTTTGATCCAGGAGCAATAAGCCGTTAGTGACAATGCTTTTACAATATTTAGAAACAAACCAAAGTAAATGAAGACAAGTTATTATAATGAATATTCAAATTATTACTTCGTTTGTCAATCCTTTTTAAATAATAAACTGATTAAGCAGTAAGTGTTTGTGCCACAGGTTATAATAGAAAAAAGCAACGTAAAAGTAATCAGTATTTAAATAATCATTGTCTAGTAATCATCGGTTACTACAAGTTAACTTACAACTTTGGAATCGTGGAGTCATTCAGATTGGAAAGAACCCCGAGCAATAAATCTTGTCCCAAGGTTTATTGTCGCGATCACCAAGAAACCCGATTTTTATCGAAAATCCCCCAATTTGCGGCCCCCTTTGCCCCCATTGCCTCCCCCCGTTCCCACGGCGACGGGGCGGCCCATTCCACTCCCCCTCCTCCCCCCTCCCTCCCTCCAGACTTGGTACGTTCCATGCAAATGAGGCCGCTCGCGCCACCAATCCCGCGTTCAAATTGGCGGCCAATGGAAAGTTGGAGGGCGGGGTTTAGGCGAAGATTGACAGCAGCGTCAGCCTATCCCGGGGCGGGGGCCCCCACACCCGCCACA
>NW_008238667.1:16175-17393 GCF_000691975.1 Corvus brachyrhynchos
ACATTTGGGAGGGTTTAGGGGTTGGGGGCATCCTTCTGACCCCCCAAAATCACCTCCAAGCCCCCAGCACAGGCAGCTCCAAGGAGGGGGCCAAGGAGCACACCTTCACCTGCATCAGGGTGGGTGCAAAGGGGGCACATTTGGGGGGTCACAGAGTTGGGGAGGGCACAGTTTAGGGGATTTAGGGTTTGGGGGACACAGTTTAGGGTTTGGGGGAGCCGCCGTGGTCCCCTGAAATCCCCAGCAGAGGCAGCTCCAAGGAGGGGGCCGAGTGCTGCACCTTCACCCACATCAGTGTGGGTGTAAGGAGGGCACTTTTTGGGTGTCTCAGAGTTTGTGGGACACATTTTGGGGTGTTTAGGGTTTGGGGGAGCCCCTGTGGTCCCCCCAAATTGCCAGCACAGGCAGCTTCGAGGAGGGGCCTGAGGGCTGCACCTCCACCTGCATCAGTGTGGGTATAAGGAGGGCACAGTTTAGGGGGTTTAGGGTTTGGTGGGCACATTTTGGGGGGTTTAGAGGTTGGTGGGGCCCCTCTGACCCCCCAAAATCCCTTTCAAACTCCCCAGCACAGGCAGCTCTGAGGAGGGACCTGAGGGCCACACCTTTGTTTCCTTCAGTGTGAGGACAAGGGGCACATTTTGGGGGGCACAGGGTTGGGGGCCACAGTTTAGAGGGCACATTTTGGGGGTGTTTAGGGTTTGTGGGGCACATTTTGGGTGTGTTTAGGGTTTGGGGGAGCCCCTGTGATCCCCAAAATCCCCCCAGAATCCCCAGCACAGGCAGCTCCAAGGAAGTGCCCAAGGGTTGCACCTTCACCTGCGTCAGTGTGGGTGTAAGGAGGGCACTTTTTGGGTGCGCCCGAGGGCTGCACCTTCACCCACGTCAGTGTGGGTGTGAGGAGGGCACTTTTTGGGTGTCTCAGAGTTTGTGGGGCACATTTTGGGGTGTTTAGGGTTTGGGGGAGCCCCCTGACCCCCCAAAATGCCCATCCCAGGCAGCTCCTCGGAGTACAAGATCAACAACCGGGTGGTGCAGCTGAGCGAGTACAGCGAGGAGCTGGAGAAGCTGGGCATCCTCATCAAGGCCAGGAACTTCCTCGTCTTCCAGGTGAGGGGGGGCTTGGGAAGGGGGTCTGGGCGGATTTGGGTTTTTTTTGGGAGGTTTAGAGGGGCTTTAGGGGGATTTCGGGGCAGGGTGTGGAGGTTTTTGGGAGGTTTT
>NW_008238667.1:17696-19508 GCF_000691975.1 Corvus brachyrhynchos
GATGTGGGGGGGGTCTCCCCACATCCCCCATCCCCACTGGGATTCCCCACCCCCCGTGGGGCTTTGGGGACCCCCCCTGACCCCCCTTTTCCCGGGATGCCATGGAATCCATGGCCGTGAAGGACCCACAGGAGCGCCCGGTGCTGTTTGGGATCGGCCCCTTCCGGGAACTGCCCTTCCCCATTAGGATCTCCCACCTCCACATCAGGATTTGGGGAGCACCCTGTCAGGATTTGGGGAGCACCCCTGGGGGTTTTGGGGCCTCCCTGACTCCCATTTTCCTGGGGAGCCGTGGAGTCCATCCCCACGAGGAACCCGAAGGAGCGCACGGCGCCGTTCGAGGAGATCAGCCGCTCCCTGTGGGGATTTAGGGATCCCTGACAGGATTTAGGGAACTCTGACAGGATTTAGGGAGCTCTGACGGGATTTAGGGACCCCCAGTGAGGATTTAGGGAACTCTGACAGGATTTAGGGACCCCAGTGAGGATTTAGGGATCCCTGGCAGGATTTAGGGACCTCCAGTGGGGATTTAGGGATCCCTGACAGGATTTAGGGACCCCAGTGTGAATTTAGGAATCTCTGGCAGGATTTGGGGACCCCAGTGAGGATTTAGGAATCCCTGACAGGATTTAGGGACCCCAGTGAGGATTTAGGGATCCCTGACAGGATTTAGGGACCCCAGTGGGGATTTAGGGATCCCTGACAGGATTTAGGACCATCTCTGCCTCCTGTTTTCAGGGAGCCGTGGAGTCCATGGCCATGAAGAACCCGAAGGAGCGCACGGCGCTGTTCGAGGAGATCAGCCGCTCCCTGTGGGATTTTAGGGAACTCTGACAGGATTTAGGGACCCCAGTGAGGATTTAGGGATCTCTCTCAGGGATTTAGGGACCCCTGACCCCGTTATTTTTTCAGGGAGCCGTGGAGTCCATGGCCACGAAGAAGCCGAAGGAGCGCACGGCGCTGTTCGAGGAGATCAGCCGCTCCCTGTGGGGATTTAGGGATCCCTGACAGGATTTAGGGATCTCTCTCAGGGATTTAGGGACTCCTGACCCCGTTATTTTTTCAGGGAGCTGTGGAATCCATCGCCATGAAGAACCCGAAGGAGCGCACGGCGCTGTTCGAGGAGATCAGCCGCTCCGGGGAGCTGGCCCCCGAGTACGACAAGCGCAAGAAGGAGATGGTGAAGGCCGAGGAGGACACGCAGTTCAACTACCACCGCAAGAAGAACATCGCTGCCGAGCGCAAGGAGGCCAAGCAGGAGAAGGAGGAGGTGGGGAACGCTCAGAATCCCGGGAAAAGCGGGTTTGGTGTCAAACAGCGATGGGTGGGGACGGGAGCGGGGCTGGAATGGGGCAGTGGAAGCGATTCCGGATGGTCCCTGAGGAGCTTGGGGAGGGCAAAGGGAAGGAGGGAAGGGGGTGAGGGAGATTCTTGTGTTCCTGTGGGAAAGGAAGGTTGGGAAGGAGGGAAAGGAATGAGGGAGAGTTCCTTGTTGAGTTGTGGAAAAAGGGGAAGGATGGAGAGGGAAGGAGCGAGGGAGATTTCCCTGTGAAATCCTGGGGAAAGATGGGAAAGGAGTGTGGGAGATCCTCCCATTGAGTCACGGAAAAAGGGTCAGGAGGGGGAAGGGAAGGAGGGAAAGGAACGAGGGAGACTCTGTTGTTGAGTCATGGAAAAAGAGAAAGGATGGGAAAGAGAAGGAATGAGGGAGAGTTCCCTGTGAAATCCTGGGAAAAGGGGAAAGATGGGAAAGGAGTGCGGGAGATCCTCCCATAGAGTGATGGAAAAAGGGTGAGGAGGGGGAAGGGAAAG
>NW_008238667.1:19518-22813 GCF_000691975.1 Corvus brachyrhynchos
TGGACATTGTCGGGGAAAAGGGGAAGAACGAGGAAGAGAAGGGTGGGAAAGGAGCGAAAGGAGTGAGGGAGACACGGAAAAAGAGGGATGGGAAGGAGGAAAAGGAGCAAGGGAGGTTCTTGAGTCATGGGAAAAGGGGGAGGATGGGAAAGGAATGGGGGTTCCCTTCCAAGGATTCGTGGAAGAAGGGTCAGGATGGAGAAGAGGAAGGAGGAAAAGGAACGAGGGAGATCCTTGAGTTGTGGAAAGAAGAGGAAGGGTGGGAAAGGGTCGAGGGAGACCTTCCCAGTGTCATGGGAAAGGAAGGAAGGGGAAAGAGGCAGAATTTTGTGTTAAATCATGGAAAAAGGGCAAGGATGGAGAGGGGAAGGACACCAAGGAACGAGGGAGATCCTCACGTTGTCATTGAAGAAGAAGAGTGGGAAGGAGGAAAAGGAACAGGGGAGAGGCTTCTGTTGAGTCGTGGCAAAAGGGAAGGATGGGAAAAGGAAGGAGCAAGAGGAATGAGGCAGAGCCTCCCATTGTCGTGGGAGAAGGGTCGGGATGGAAAGGGGAGCTGGGGAGGGACCAGGGACACCCTCGGGCTGAGCCCTGAGCTCGGGAAGGTCCTGGGGAGAGCCAGGGCTTGGGAAGGTCCTGGGGAGAGCCAGGGCTTGGGAAGGTCCTGGAGAGAGCCAGGGCTTGGGAAGGTCCTGGGGAGAGCCAGGGCTTGGGAAGGTCCTGGGGAGAGCCAGGGGTTGGGAAGGTCCTGGGGAGAGCCAGGGCTTGGGAAGGTCCTGGGGAGAGCCAGGGCTTGGGAAGGTCCTGGGGAGAGCCAGGGCTTGGGAAGGTCCTGGGGAGAGCCAGGGCTTGGGAAGGTCCTGGGGAGAGCCAGGGCTTGGGAAGGTCCTGGGGAGAGCCAGGGCTTGGGAAGGTCCTGGGGAGAGCCAGGGCTTGGGAAGGTCCTGGGGAGAGCCAGGGCTTGGGAAGGTCCTGGGGAGAGCCAGGGCTTGGGAAGGTCCTGGGGAGAGCCAGGGCTTGGGAAGGTCCTGGGGAGAGCCAGGGCTTGGGAAGGTCCTGGGGAGAGCCAGGGCTTGGGAAGGTCCTGGGGAGAGCCAGGGCTTGGGAAGGTCCTGGGGCAGAGCCAGGGCGGAGCCCCAGGCCTGGGAAGCTCCTGGACAGACCCTGAGGTTGGGAAGCTCCTGGACAGAGCCAGGGCCATCCCTGGGTTCAGGAGGCTCCTGGACAGAGCCGGGGCCCATCCCTGGGTTCAGGAAGCTCCTGGGCAGAGCCGGGGCCCATCCCTGGGTTCAGGAGCGTCCCGGCTGGGCAGAGCCAGGGCCGAGCCCCGGGCCCGGGAAGCTCCTGGGCAGAGCCAGGGCCCATCCCTGGGTTCAGGAGGCTCCTGGGCAGAGCCAGGGCCGAGCCCCGGGCCCGGGAAGCTCCGTGTGGCTCCCATCCCACGTCCCCTCCGTGCCCCCGCAGGCGGATCGGTACCAGCGCCTCAAGGACGAGGTGGTTCGGGCCCAGGTGCAGCTGCAGCTCTTCAAACTCTTCCACAACGAGGCCGAGATCGAGAAGCTCAACAAGGAGCTGGGGCTGAAGAACCGCGAGATCGACAAGGACAAGAAGAGGATGGACAGGGTGGAGGACGAGCTCAAGGACCGCAAGAAGGAGCTGGGCAAGATGATGAGGGAGCAGCAGCAGATCGAGAAGGAGATCAAGTGAGCTGGGCCGGGGGAATCCCAGGAAATCCTGGGATTTGGGGGCTCGGGGAGTGTTGGGGTGGGGTGGGAAATCCGCCTGGTTCCAACCGCCCTTGCCCTGGGCAGGGGAACTCCACAGACCAGGTTGTTCCAAGTGTTATCCAGCCACAGCTGGACAATCCCAGCTTTTCCAGCCTGTCTCCACAGGGGAAGGGCTCTGGAATCCTGGAATGCTTGGGGTTGGAATGGGTTAAAAATGGGGTTAGAGCTCATGTGGGTTCATCCCCCACCGTGGGCAGGGAACCTTCCAGGGAGCTCATCCCACCCCAGCCGGGCAGTCCCAGCTTTCCCAGCCCTTGGGTTTGGGTTGGAAAGGACCTTGAAGGGAGATTTCCTTCCAGCGCCTCCAGAGCCCCTTTGGGATTTCAGCTCGGGATTGGGGCCGATCCCAGCTCCAGGATCCCTTCCTGGAGAAGCTCTCATGGGGCTCAGTGGGTGCATCCCAGGATTTTGGGATTTGCCAACCCTGGTGATTCCCTGATTTGCATGATTTTTGCTCAATCTGGGTGTTTCCAAAGGGTGCATTCCCTGTTTTTGGGCTGGATGTGGGAATTCCTCCCTACCTGGTGGGAAAATCCACCCCCAAGCCCCACAGACCAGTTTCCCCAGTTCCCCCAGTCCCCAGCACTGCTCCAAAATCAATCCCAAACCTCTCAGGCTCCATTAATTCTGGGAAAATCCATGAAACTCCTTTCCCAACGCCCTCCTAGTGGTTCTCCCATGGGATTATCCCGTTGTGGGGAGGGGAGGATGCACCAAACCCCAACTGGGCACCGGCACCACCCCAAAACCGGGGAGGGACTTCCCTGGGGGGGCTTCATCCGGGGGTTTTCCGCAGGGAGAAGGACTCGGAGCTGAACCAGAAGCGGCCCCAGTACATCAAGGCCAAGGAGAACACGTCCCACAAGATCAAGAAGCTGGAGGCGGCGCGGAAGTCGCTGCAGAACGCCCAGAAGCAGTACAAGAAACGCAAGGCAGACATGGACGAGCTGGAGAAGGAGATGCTCTCCGTGGAGAAATCCCGGCAGGAGTTCGAGGAGCGCATGGAGGAGGAGAGCCAGAGCCAGGGGAGAGACCTGACCCTGGAGGAGAACCAGGTACGGGATGGTCCTGTGGGGTTTGGAAATTCTGGGAAAGGAGCAGAGCCAGAGGCAGGGGAGAGACCTGACCCTGGAGGAGAACCAGGTACGGGATGGTCCTGTGGGGTTTGGAAATTCTGGGAAAGGAGCAGAGCCAGAGGCAGGGGAGAGACCTGACCCTGGAGGAGAACCATGTATGGGATGGTCCCGTGGGATTTGGGGATGGAGGGGTGGGAAAACAAAGCCAGAGCCAGGGCAGGGATCTGACCCTGGAGGAGAACCAGGTACAGGATGGTCCCATGGGATTTGGGGATTTTGGGAAAGGAGCAGAGCCAGAGCCAAGGGAGAGACCTGACCCTGGAGGAGAACCAGGTACGGGATGGTCCCGTGGGATTTGGGAAGGGAAAAACAGAGCCAGGGGAATCTCACCCTGGAGCAGAACCAGGTACGGGATGGTCCTGTGGGGTTTGG
>NW_008238667.1:23383-24450 GCF_000691975.1 Corvus brachyrhynchos
GGATGCGATGGGCTGGCATGGGATGGGATGGGATGGGATGGAAGAGCAGAGCCCTGCTCCCTCCACGCTGATCCCGTGGGGTTTGGGACAGGTGAAGAAGTACCACCGGCTGAAGGAGGAGGCCAGCAAGCGCGCGGCCACGCTGGCCCAGGAGCTCGAGAAGTTCAACCGCGACCAAAAAGCCGACCAGGACCGGCTGGACCTGGAGGAGAGGAAGAAGGTGGAGACTGAGGTGAGCTGAGGGTCCCCAAAGCCCCTCCAGGACCCCCAGAGCCCCCCTGGCACCCCCTGCTCCCCCCGTCCCCTCTGTCCCCAGGCCAAGATCAAGCAGAAGCTGCGGGAGATCGAGGAGAACCAGAAGCGCATCGAGAAGCTCGAGGAGTACATCGCCACCAGCAAGTGGGTCCCGTGTCCCCAGGGGGCTGGAGGGGTCCCCAAGGGGTCCCTGAGGGGTCTCATGTCCCCATCACTGTCCCCAAGGTGTCCCCAGGGGGCTGGAGGGGTCCCCAAGGGGTCCCTGAGGGGTCTCATGTCCCCATGTCCCTGTCCCCAAGGGGTCCCTGAGGGGTCTCGTGTCCCCATCCCTCTCCCCAAGGTATCCCCATCCCCACAATCCCATTTCCGTGGCCTCAAGGCGCTCCCTGGAGCGTCCCCATGTCCCTGTCCCCACTCCCCTGGGGGGGTTCCTGAGGTGTCCCCTGTGCCCCTGTCCCAACCCCAGTGGCCCTGGGACGGTCCCCAAGGTGTCCCCTGGTGCCCTGATCCCATTTCCGTGCCCTCAGTGCACTCCCTGAGCTGTCCCTTGTCCCCATGTCCCTGTTCCCACAGCCCTGGCACAGTCCCCGGGGTGTCCCCCGTCCCTGTCCCCAAGCTGTGCCCGCTCCCCACCACCCCCTTTTTGTGTCCTCAAGGTGCTCCCTGAAGTGTCCCAAACCCCCTTTGTGCCCCCAGGCAGTCCCTGCAGGAGCAGAGGAGGCTCCAGGGGCTGGGATTGACCCCCCAAACCTCACTTAAACCCCCCCAAATCCCCATTTCCCCCCCAGACAATCCCTGGAGGAGCAGAAGAG
>NW_008238667.1:24963-26406 GCF_000691975.1 Corvus brachyrhynchos
CCGCCCCAACCCCCCAAAAACTGCCCCAAAACCACAGAAACTGCCCCAAAACTGCCCCAAACCCCCAAAAACTGCCCCAAAACCCCAAAATGTGTGACCCGAAACCCCAAAATGTGTGCTCCAAAACCCCATAAACTGCCCCAAAAACTGCCCCCAAACCCCAGAAACTGCCCCAAAACCCTGAAATATGTGCCCCAAAACTCCAAAAACTGCTCCAAAACCCCAAATATGTGCCCCAAAACTCCAAAAACTGCCTCAAAACCCCAAAATATGTGCCCCGGAACCCCAAATATGTGTGCCCCAAAACCCCGAAATGCGTGCCCCTAAACCCCAAAAACTGCCCCACAACCCCAAAATGTGTGCCCCAAAACCCCAAAATATGTGCCCTGGAACCCCAAAATGTGTGCCCCACAACCCCAAAACCTGCCCCAAAATCCAAAAATATGTGCCCTGGAGCCCCAAGAACGGCCCCAAAACCCCAAAATGTGTGCCCCAAAACACCAAAAACTGCCCCAAAACCCCAAATATGTGACCCCAAAACCCCAAAATGTGTGCCCCAAAACCCCCAAATGTGTGACCCAAAACCCCCAAAACTGCCCCACAACCCCAAAATGTGTGCCCGCAAACCCCAAATATGTGCCCCAAAACCCCAAATATGTGCCCCCCAACCCCAAAGTATGTGCCCCAAAACCCCAAAATATGTGCTCTGGAACCCCAAAAACTGCCCCACAACCCCAGATGTGTGCCCCAAAACCCCAAAATATGTGCCCTGGAACCCCAAAAATGCGTGCCCCAAAAGCTGCCCCCAACCCCCTCAGCTGAACCCCAAATCCGTGGTGAGGGACACCCCAAACGCGGACCCCAAATCCGGAACCCCAAATGCGTTCCCCGAAATCTGCGCCCCAAGCCCCGCCCGGGCCCCTCACCTGCCCCCGGCTCTGCGACCCCTTCAGCCCCGTTTTGGGGTTCCTCTCCTCATTTCTGGGGTGCCCAACCCCATTTCTGAGCTCCCTGACCCCATTTCTGAGCTCCCTGACCCCATACCTGCTGTCCCTGACCCCATAACTCCTGTCCCTGACCCCATACCTGCTGTCCCTGACCCCGTATCTCCTGTCCCCCCTCAGTACGGCCGCCTCATTGCCCTGTGCCAGCCCACACAGAAGAACCTGACCCCATTTCCGATGTCCCCATACCCATTTCTGATGTCCATGATCCCATTTCCGATGTCCCTGACCCCATAACTCCTGTCCCTGACCCTGTAGCTGCTGTCCCTGACCCCATACTTCCTGTCCCTGACCCCATACTTCTTGTCCCTGACCCCCTACCTGCTGTCCCTGACCCCATTTCCAAGGTCCCTGACCCCATAACTCCTGTCCCTGACCCCATACCTGCTGTCCCTGACCCCGTATCTCCTGTCCCCCCTCAGTACGGCCGCCCCACTGC
>NW_008238667.1:27005-29223 GCF_000691975.1 Corvus brachyrhynchos
GATGTCCCCATACCCATTTCTGATGTCCATGATCCCATTTCCGATGTCCATGACCCCATAACTCCTGTCCCTGACCCCATATCTGCTGTCCCTGACCCCATAACTCCTGTCCCTGACCCCATAACTCCTCTCCCTGACCCTATAACTCCTGTCCCCCCCTCAGTACGGCCGCCTCATTGACCTGTGCCAGCCCACGCAGAAGAAGTACCAGATCGCCGTGACCAAGGTGCTGGGCAAGAACATGGACGCCATCATCGTGGACTCGGAGAAGACGGGCAGGGACTGCATCCAGTACATCAAGGAGCAGCGCGGGGAGCCCGAGACCTTCCTGCCCCTCGACTACCTCGAGGTGCGGCCCTAAAACGGGGTTTGGGGTCAGCAGGGACCCTCTGAGGGCTTTGGGGTCAGCAGGGGACTGAGACCTTCCTGCCCCTTGACTGCCTTGAGGTGGGGACCCTAAAACGGGGTTTGGGGTCAGCAGGGACCCTCTGAGGGCTTTGGGGTCAGCAGGGGACCTCAAGGTGCGACCCCAAAATGGGGTTTGGGGTCAGCAGGGACCCTGTGAGGGGTTTGGGGTCAGTAGGGGACTGAGACCTTCTACCTCGAGGTGTGACCCCAAAACAGGGTTTGGCGTTCCCAGGGGATTTGGGGAGCCCGAGACCTTCCTGCCCCTCGACTGCCTCGAGGTGCGACCCCAAAATGGGGTTTGGGGTCAGCAGGGACCCTGTGAGGGGTTTGGGAGCCCCAGAGCTGACCCCGATTTTGGGGGTGCCCTGGTGAAGCCCGCGGATGAGGAGCTGTGGGGGAATTTGGGTGCCCTGTTTTAGGGTTCTGAGCCCGATTTGGGATTGTGACCCCATTTTTGGGGTTCTGAGCCCGATTTGGGATTGTGACCCCATTTTTGGGTTCCTGACCCCCCCATCTTTGGGGTTCCAGGTCAGACCCACAGACGAGAAGCTTCAGGAGCTGCGGGGAGTTTGGGTGCCCTGTTTTGGGTTTATAACCCCGTTTTTGGGGTCCTGACGCTGATTTGGGGTTCTGACCCTGATTTGGGATTGTGACCCCATTTTTGGGTTCCTGATCCTCCCGATTTTGGGGTTCCAGGTCAGACCCACAGATGAGAAGCTGTGGGAGCTGCGGGTGGGGTTTGGGTGCCCTGTTTTGGGTTCCTGACTCCATTTTTGGGGTTCTGACCCCAATTTGGGATTGCTCCCCCATTTTTGGGGTTCCTGACCCCCTGATTTTGGGACTCCAGGTGAAGCCCATGGAGGAGAAGCTGCGGGGGGTTTGGGTGCCTTGTTTTAGGTCCCTGACTCCATTTTTGGGTTTACAACCCCCTCATTTTTTGGGGGCCAGACCCCAAATGGGCTTTTGGCCCCATTTTTGGGTTTATAACCCCGCAACTTTGGGTTTTCAGCTGAAACCCACAGACAAGAAGCTGCAGGAGCTCCTGGGAGAGTTTGGGTGCTCATTTTTGGGGTTTTCCCCTATTTTTGGGGTCCTGACACTGATTTGGGATCGTCACCCCATTTCTGGGTTTATAACCCCCCCGTTTTTGGGGTCCCAGGTGAAGCCCCACCAATGAGAAGCTGGGGGAGGTTTGGGTGCCCTGTTTGGGGTTTTAACCCCATTTTTGGGGTCCTGACCCCTCCATTTTTGGGGTTCCAGGTGAACGAGAAGCTGTTCCACCAATGAGAAGCTGCGGGGGGTTTGGGTGCCCTGTTTAGGGTTTTTTCCCCATTTTTGGGGTTCTCACCCCCCTGTTTTTGGGGTTCCAGGTGAAGCCCACGGACGAGAAGCTGCGGGAGCTGCGGGGGGCCCAGCTGGGGATCGACGTGATCCGCTACGAGGCTACGAGCCGCCCCACATCAAGAAGGCGCTGCAGTTCGCCTGCGGGAACGCGCTGGTGTGCGACAACGTGGAGGACGCCAGGAGGATCGCCTTCGGGGGGCACCAGCGGCACAAGGTACCCCAAAAACGGCCCCAAAAACACCCCAGAACCACCCCAAAAATATCCCCAAAAACAACCCAGAACCACCCCAAAAATATCCCCCAAACTGCCAAAAAATATCCCCAAAAACACCCCAAAAAATCCCCCAAAACACCCCAAAAATATCCCCAAAGCACCACAGAACCATCCCAAAAATATCCCCAAAAACACCCCAAAAATATCCCCAAAAAACACCCCAGAACCACCCCAAAAATATCCCCAAAAACA
>NW_008238667.1:30752-31779 GCF_000691975.1 Corvus brachyrhynchos
CTCCCATGGGGTCGCGTGCGTGACTCTGGGCGTCCCTGGGTGTCGCTGGGTGCCCGTGGGTGCCCCGTGGGTGTCCCTGGGTGCCCGTGGGTGCCCGTGGGTGACTCTGGGTGCCCTGGCTGTCCCTGGGTGCCCCTGGGTGCCCCGTGGGTGACTCTGGCTGTCCCGCAGACAGCCCTGGACGGGACGCTGTTCCAGAAGTCGGGGGTGACCCTGGCTGTCCCTGGGTGCCCGTGGGTGCTCCGTGGGTGTCCCTGGGTGCCCGTGGGTGCTCCGTGGGTGTCCCTGGGTGCCCGTGGGTGCTCCGTGGGTGTCCCTGGGTGCCCGTGGGTGCTCCGTGGGTGTCCCTGGGTGCCCGTGGGTGCTCCGTGGGTGTCCCTGGGTGCCCGTGGGTGCTCCGTGGGTGTCCCTGGGTGCCCGTGGGTGCTCCGTGGGTGTCCCTGGGTGCCCGTGGGTGCTCCGTGGGTGTCCCTGGGTGCCCGTGGGTGCTCCGTGGGTGTCCCTGGGTGCCCGTGGGTGCTCCGTGGGTGTCCCTGGGTGCCCGTGGGTGCTCCGTGGGTGTCCCTGGGTGCCCGTGGGTGCTCCGTGGGTGTCCCTGGGTGCCCGTGGGTGCTCCGTGGGTGTCCCTGGGTGCCCGTGGGTGCTCCGTGGGTGTCCCTGGGTGCCCGTGGGTGCTCCGTGGGTGTCCCTGGGTGCCCGTGGGTGCTCCGTGGGTGTCCCTGGGTGCCCGTGGGTGCTCCGTGGGTGTCCCTGGGTGCCCGTGGGTGCTCCGTGGGTGTCCCTGGGTGCCCGTGGGTGCTCCGTGGGTGTCCCTGGGTGCCCGTGGGTGCTCCGTGGGTGTCCCTGGGTGCCCGTGGGTGCCCCGTGGGTGACTCTGGCTGTCCCGCAGACAGCCCTGGACGGGACGCTGTTCCAGAAGTCGGGGGTGATCTCGGGCGGCGCCAGCGACCTCAAGGCCAAAGCGCGGCGCTGGGACGAGAAGGCCGTGGACAAACTCAAGGAGAAGAAGGAGCAGCAGGGGGGGGGG
>NW_008238667.1:31794-34027 GCF_000691975.1 Corvus brachyrhynchos
TGACCCTAAAACTGAGCCTAAACCCCCAAACTGACCCCAAACTGACCCCAAACTGACCCTAAAAACCCAAACTGACCCTAAAACTGACCCCAAACTGACCCTAAAACCCCAAACTGACCCTAAAACTGACCCCAAACTGACCCTAAAAACCCAAACTGACCCTAAAACTGACCCCAAACTGACCCTAAAAACCCAAACTGACCCTAAAACTGACCCCAAACTGACCCTAAAACTGAGCCTAAACCCCCAAAGTGACCCTAAACCACCAAACTGACACTAAAACTGACCCTAAACTGACCCCAAACTGACCCTAAAAACCCAAAGTGACCCTAAAACTGACCCCAAACCTGACCCTAAAAACCCAAACTGACACTAAAAACACCAAACTGACCCTAAAACTGAGCCTAAACCCCCAAACTGATCCTAAAACTGACCCCAAATTGATCCTAAAAACACCAAACTGACCCTAAAACTGACGCTAAACCTGACCCTAAAAACCCAAACTGACCCTAAAACTGACCCTAAACCACCAAAGTGACCCTAAAACTGACCCCAAAAACCCAAAACTGACCCCAAAACTGACCCTAAAACCCAAACTGACCCAAAAATCCCAGACTGACCCCAAAAACCTCTCCCCAGGGGTTTCCTCCTCCCCACTGCTCCCCGACCCCGTTTTTCCCCGTTTTTCCCGAATTCCCCTTTTTTTCCCCCTTCTTTTCCCCGAATTCCCAGGTTTTTCCCCCTTTTCCCCTCATTCCCGTTTTTTTTCCCTCCATTTTTCCCAAATTCCTGGGTTTTTTCCCCATTTTTCCCCATCCAGGAGCAGATGAAGGCCAAGCGCCCTCCCCATCCCCCCTGAGGCCCCGTTTTTCCCC
Organism: Corvus brachyrhynchos; assembly: GCF_000691975.1. Classification (NCBI taxonomy): domain Eukaryota; kingdom Metazoa; phylum Chordata; class Aves; order Passeriformes; family Corvidae; genus Corvus; species Corvus brachyrhynchos. The sequence goes on from NW_008238667.1 coordinate 32,670, forward strand.
CATTCCCCTTTTTTTTCCCCAATTCCCAGGTTTTTTCCTCCCTTTTTTTCCCAAACTCCCGTTTTTTTCCCCGTTTTTCCCAAATTCCCGGTTTTTTCCCCCATTTTCTCTCCCCATCCAGGAGCAGATGAAGGCCAAGCACGACGAGGCCGAGCTGCGGCCCCTCCCCATCCCCATCCCCCATTTTCCCTCATTCCCGGGTTGTTTTCCCCCATTTTTCCCCGTTTTTCAAATTCCCGGTTTTTTTCCCCATTTTCCCCCCCCCAGGAGCAGATGAAGGCCAAGCACGACGAGGCCGAGCTGCGGCCCCTCCCCATCCCCATCCCCCATTTTCCCTGTGGTTTTCCCCAATTCCCAGGTCATTTTTCCCCCTTTTTCCCCCATTCCCGGGTTGTTTTCCCCCGTTTTTTCCTGTTTTTCCCAAATTCCCGGTTTTTTCCCCCATTTGCTCCCCCCCAGGAGCAGATGAAGGCCAAGCACAAGGAGGCCGAGCTGCGGCCCCTCCCCATCCCCCATTTTATCCCATTTTCCCTCATTCCTGGGTTGTTTTAACCCATTCCTGGGTCATTTTTCCCCCTTTTTCCCCCATTCCCAGGTTGGTTTTTCCCCGTTTTTCCCAAATTCCCGTTTTTTTCCCCCATTTTCTCTCCCCATCCAAGAGCAGATGAAGGCCAAGCACGACGAGGCTGAGCTGCGCCCCCTCCCCATCCCCCGTTTTCCCTGGGTTTTTCCCTCATTCCCAGGTGGTTTTTCCCGTTTTTTCCCGTTTCTCCCCCTTTTTCCCTCATTCCCGGGTATTTTTCCCCGTTTTTCCCAAATTCCCAGGTTTTTCCCCTTTTCCCCATGTGTTTACCCCCATTCCCGGGTTGATTTTCCCCATTTTTCCCTCATTCCCGCGTTTTCCCCCCCATTTTTCCCCCATTCCCGGATTGGTTTTCTCCCATTTTTCCCAAATTCCCGGTTTTTCTCCCCATCCAGGAGCAGATGAAGGCCAAGCGCCCTCCCCATCCCCCATTTTATCCCATTTTCCCTCATTCCCGGGTTGTTTTCCCCCGTTTTTCCCCGTTTTTTCCCCCATTTTCCCAGTGTTTTTCCCAAATTCCCGTTTTTTTCCCCGTTTTTCCCAAATTCCCGGTTTTTCTCCCCATCCAGGAGCAGATGAAGGCCAAGCGCAAGGAGGCCGAGCTGCGCCAGGTGCAGTCCCAGGCCCACGGGCTCCAGATGCGCCTCAAGTACTCCCAGAGCGACCTGGAGCAAACCAAGACGCGGCACCTGGCGCTCAACCTGCAGGTGGGCACAGCTTTGGGGTGAAAACCGCCGGGTTTGGGCAAAACTGCGGGGTTTGGGCAAAACTGCGG
>NW_008238667.1:34059-38115 GCF_000691975.1 Corvus brachyrhynchos
GTGTGGGGAAAAACAGGGGGGTTGGGGAAAAACGGGCGGGTTTGGGGAAAACAGCGGGATTTGGGGGAAAATAGTGGGGTTTGGGAAAAAACGGGCGGGTTTGGGAAAAAACATCCCTGGGTTTGGGGCAAAAATGGGCGGGTTTGGGAAAAACAGCGGGGTTGGGGAAAAAATAGTGGGGTTTGGGGAAAAATGGGTGGGTTTGGGGGAAAAATGGGCAGGTTTGGGCAAAACCGGCTGGGTTTGGGAAAAATAGCCTCGGGTTTGGGGCAAAAACGGGTGGGTTTGGGAAAAACAGCAGGGTTTGGGCAAAAACGGGCCTGGATTTGGGGAAAACCAGCCGGGTTTGGGAAAAACCAGTGCGGATTGGGGCAAAAACGGGCGGGTTTGGGTGAAACAGCGGGATTTGGGGCAAAAACAGCGGGGTTGGGGAAAAACAGCCCCGGGTTTGGGAAAAAACAGCGGGGTTTGGGGAAAAAACGGGCGGGTTTGGGGCAAAAACAGTGGGGTTTGGGGAAAAACAGCGGGGTTTGGGCAAAACTGCGGGGTTGGGAAAAAATAGCCTGGGGTTTGGGGTGAAAACGGCCGGGTTTGGGGCAAAAACAGCGGGCCTTGGGGAAAAAACATCCCTGGGTTGGGGTGAAAACGGCCGGGTTTGGGGCAAAAACAGCGGGGTTTGGGGAAAAAACATCCCTGGGTTTGGGCAAAACAGCGGGGTTTGGGGAAAAACAGCCCCAGGTTTGGGGTGAAAATGGGCGGGTTTGGGTGAAACAGCGGGGTTTGGGGCAAAACCAGCGGGGTTTGGGGCAAAAACAGCCCCGGGTTTGGGGAAAAACAGCCCCGGGGTTGGGGCCAAAACTGCCGGCTTTGGGCAAAACAGCGGGGTTTGGGAAAAACGGGCGGGTTTGGGAAAAACCAGTGAGGTTTGGGCAAAAACGGGCGGGTTTGGGGCAAAACCAGCGGGGTTTGGGGGAAAAACAGGCAGGTTTGGGAAAAACAGCGGGGTTTAGGCAAAAACGGGCAGGTTTGGGGGAAAAACATCCCCAGGTTTGGGGAAAAATAGTCCCGGGTTTGGGGCCAAAACTGCCGGGTTTGGGCAAAACAGTGGGGTTGGGGCAAAAACAGGCGGGTTTGGGGCAAAACATCCCTGGGTTTGGGGCAAAACCAGGCGGGCTTGGGAAAAAGCATCCCCGGGTTTGGGGGAAAAACGGGCGGGTTTGGGAAAAAACATCCCTGGGTTTGGGGCAAAACCAGGCGGGCTTGGGAAAAAGCATCCCCGGGTTTGGGGGAAAAAGGGGCGGGTTTGGGCAAAACAGTGGGGTTGGGGCAAAAACAGGCGGGGTTGGGGAAAAACATCCCTGGGTTTGGGGCAAAACCAGGCGGGCTTGGGAAAAAGCATCCCCGGGTTTGGGGGAAAAAGGGGCGGGTTTGGGCAAAACAGTGGGGTTGGGGCAAAAACAGGCGGGGTTGGGGAAAAACATCCCTGGGTTTGGGGCAAAACCAGGCGGGCTTGGGAAAAAGCATCCCCGGGTTTGGGGGAAAAAGGGGCGGGTTTGGGCAAAAACGGGCGGGTTAGGGAAAAATGGGCGGGTTTGGGGAAAAACAGCCCCGGGTTTGGGAAAAAATAGCGGGGTTTGGGAAAAATAGGCCCCGGTTTGGGGCAAAAACGGGCGGGTTTGGGCAAAAACGGGCGGGTTAGGGAAAAATGGGCGGGTTTGGGGAAAAACAGCCCCGGGTTTGGGGGAAAAATGGGCGGGTTTGGGCAAAACAGCGGGGTTGGGGCAAAACCATGCGGGTTTGGGGAAAAACATCCCCGGGTTTGGGGAAAAACAGCCCCAGGTTTGGGGCCAAAACTGCCGGGTTTGGGCAAAACAGCGGGGTTTGGGAAAAAACATCCCAGGGTTTGGGGCAAAAACAGCGGGGTTTGGGAAAAATAGGCCCCGGTTTGGGGCAAAAATGGGCGGGTTTGGGGCAAAACCAGGCAGGTTTGGGGCAAAAATAGTGGGGTTTGGGAAAAAATAGTGGGGTTTAGGGCAAAAATGGGCGGGTTTGGGAAAAACAGCAGGGTTTGGGCAAAAACGGCTGGATTGGGGGAAAACAGGCGGGTTTGGGGCAAAAATGGGCGGGTTTGGGGCAAAAATAGTGGGGTTTGGGGGAAAAACAGGCCCGGGTTTGGGCAAAACTGGCTGGGTTTGGGAAAAATAGCTTCGGGTTTGGGGCAAAACCAGGCGGGTTTGGGAAAAACAGCCCTGGGTTTGGGGGAAAACGGCCGGGTTTGGGCAAAACAGCTCCGGATTTGGGGAAAATAGCGGGGTTTGGGCAAAACCAGCCGGGTTTGGGGAAAAAACCCTGGCTTTGGGAAAATATCCCCGGGTTTGGGGATAAACCAGCGCGGTTTGGGGAAAAAAGACATTCCCTGATTTTAGGGGAAAATCCCACAGTTTGGGGGAAAATCCCGGGTTTTGGGGAGGAATTCCCCGCTTTGGGTGGCTCAGGGCAGATTTTGGGGTGCAGGGATGAATTTTGGGGTTCAGGGAGGGGATTTTGGGGTCCAGGGAAGGATTTTGGGGTCCAGGGAAGGATTTTGGGGTGCAGAGAGGGGATTTTCGGGTGCAGGGAAGGATTTTGGGGTGCAGGGATGGATTTTGGGGTTCAGGGAGGGGATTTTGGGGTTCAGGGATGGATTTTGGGGTGCAGGGAGGGGATTTTGGGGTTCAGGGAAGGATTTTGGGGTGCAGGGATGGATTTTGGGGTTCAGGGAGGGATTTTGGGGTTCAGGGAGGGATTTTGGGGTGCAGGGAGGGGATTTTGGGGTTCAGGGAAGGATTTTGGGGTGCAGGGATGGATTTTGGGGTTCAAGGAGGGGATTTGGGGTTCAGGGATGGATTTTGGGGTTCAGGGCTGGTTTTTGGGGTTCAGGGATGGATTTTGGGGTTCAGGGATGGATTTTGGGGTGCAGGGATGGATTTTGGGGGTTCAGGGTGGCGATTTTGGGGTTCAGGGAAGGATTTTGGGGTTCAGGGAGGGATTTTGGGGTGCAGAGAGGGGATTTTGGGGTTCAGGGATGGATTTTGGGGTTCAGGGATGGATTTTGGGGTGCAGGGAGGGGATTTTGGGGTTCAGGGACGGATTTTGGGGTGCAGGGATGGATTTTGGGGTTCAGGGAGGGATTTTGGGGTTCAGGGAGGGATTTTGGGGTGCAGGGAGGGGATTTTGACCCCTTTTCCCCGCTCTGCCCAGGAGAAGTCCAAGCTGGAGAGCGAACTGGCCAATTTTGGGCCGCGCATCAACGACATCAAACGAATCATCCAGGGCCGGGAGCGGGAGATGAAGGACCTCAAGGAGAAGATGAACCAGGTTTGGGGGGGGATTTGGGGGATTTTGGGGTCCCCCAGGAGGATTTTGGGGGGTCCCAGATCTGACTTTGCTCCCCCCCCAGGTGGAGGATGAGGTTTTTGAGGAGTTTTGCCGGGAAATCGGGGTCAGGAACATTCGGGAGTTTGAGGAGGAGAAGGTGAAGAGGCAGAACGAGATCGCCAAGAAAAGGTGAGGGCACCCCAAAATCAGGGGGGGATGGAGCCCAAGGGAACCCCAAAATCAGCCTGGGACCCCTGAGGGAACCCCAAAATCAGCCTGGGAACCCCAAAATCAGCCTGGAACCGCAAGGGAACCCCAAAATCACCCTGGGACCCCTCAAGGAACCCCAAAATCACCCTGGGACCCCTCAGGGAACCCCAAAATCAGCCTGGGACCCCAAAGGAACCCCAAAATCAGCCTGGGGCATTTCTGGATCCCCCAAGGGATTCCAACACCCTTCAGGGACCCCAAAACCCACCAGGGCCCCCCCAAACCCCCTCAGGGACCCCAAAAAACCTCTCAGGGACCCCCAAACACTTCAGGGACCGCCCCAAACCCCTCAGTGAGTCCCCAAAACCCCTCAGGGTCTGCCCCAAACCTCTCAGGGACCCCCCAAACCCCCTCAGGGACCCCTCCCTAAAACCCTCAGGGACCCCTAAAGGGACCCCTCAAACCCCTCAGGGACCCCCCCAAACCCCC
>NW_008238667.1:39372-40173 GCF_000691975.1 Corvus brachyrhynchos
TGGGAGCAGGGCGTGTGCAAGGACAAGGCCGAGATGGAGAAGCTTGAGAAGGTTTGGGGTTTTTGGGGTTTTTTTGGGGTTTTGGGGGGTTTTTGGGTTTTTGGGGTTTTTTCTGCCAGTTTGGGGTGGTTTTGGGGGAGTTTTGGGGGTCTCAGGGCTCTCACACAGAGGGAGGAGCTGAGGTGGGAACAGGGAGAGCACAAGGACGAGGCCGAGGGGGGTTTTTTGGGGGGTTTGGGGTTTTTGGGGTTTTTTCTGCCAGTTTGGGGTGGTTTTGGGGGAGTTTTGGGGGTCTCAGGGCTCTCACACAGAGGGAGGAGCTGAGGTGGGAACAGGGAGAGCACAAGGACGAGGCCGAGCTGGAGAAGTTCGAGAAGGTTTGGAGTTTTTTGGGGGTTTTGGGTTTTTTGGGGTTTTGGGGGAGTTTTGGGGTTTTTTCTGCCGGTTTGGGGTGGGTTTGGGGGAGTTTTGGGGGTCTTGGGGCACTCACACAGAGGGAGGAGCTGAGGTGGGAACAGGGAGAGCACGAGGACAGGAGAGATGGAGAAGCTCAAGAAGGTTTGGGGTTTTTGGGGTTTTTTTGGGGGGGGTTTTTGGGGTTTTTGGGGTTTTGAGGTTTTTGGGGTTTTTTCTGCCAGTTTGGAGTGGTTTTGGGGGTCTTGGGGCGCTCACAGAGGAAGGAGCTGAGGTGGGAGCAGGGCGTGTGCAAGGACAAGGCCGAGATGGAGAAGCTTGAGAAGGTTTGGGGTTTTTGGGGTTTTTTTGGGGTTTTTTTGGGGTTTTTTGGGTTTTTTTTTCTGC
>NW_008238667.1:41932-42385 GCF_000691975.1 Corvus brachyrhynchos
GCAACGAGGGGTGGGGTTAAGGGGGCAGGGCCAGCAAGTGGGGGTAAGGACCCGGTGGGCGTGTCCTGATGGGCGTGTCCTGATGGGCGTGTCCTGATGGGCGTGTCCTGATGGGCGTGTGCCCCTGTCCCTGTGCCCCTGTCCCTGTGCCCCTGGCCATGTCCCCTGGCCGTGTGCCCACATCCCTGTCTCCATGTCCCTGTCCTCGTGTCCCTGTGCCCGTGTCCCTGTGCCCACGTCCCTGTCCCCATGTCCCTGTCCCCCTGGCCATGTCCCCCTGTCCCTGTGCCCGTGTCCCTGTCCCTGTGCCCACGTCCCTGTCCCTGTGCCCCTGTCCCCTGGCCATATCCCCGTGTCCCTGTGCCCACATCCCTGTCCCCGTGTCCCTGTCCCCTGGCCGTGTCCCTGTCCCCGTGTCCCTATGCCCGTGTCCCTGTCACCGTGTCCCTGTCG
>NW_008238667.1:44596-44858 GCF_000691975.1 Corvus brachyrhynchos
CACGGAGGGACACGGGGACAGGGGGACACGGTGGGACATGGGGACAGGGAGGGACACGGGGACACGCAGAAGCTCCGGGACACGTTGGATGGTGGGACAGGGGCACACAGGAGGACTCTGGGATGTGGTGTCCCCTGGCCATCCCAGCTGTCCCCTGGCTGTCCCCTGGCTGTCCCTGCTGTCCCCTGATGTCCCTTGGCCGTCCCAGCTGTCCCCTGTGTCCCCTGATGTCCCTTGGCCGCCCCACCGGTCCCCTCTGTCC
>NW_008238667.1:47971-48554 GCF_000691975.1 Corvus brachyrhynchos
CCCCCGGCAAGCGCTTCCGGCCCATGGACAACCTGTCCGGGGGCGAGAAAACCGTGGCTGCCCTGGCCCTGCTCTCCGCCATCCACAGGTGGGACCCCAAAAACCCGGGGGGGACCCCAAAAACCCGGGGGGGGAGCTTGAAATCCAGGGAGGAAACCTAAAATCCCCAAGGGAAACCCCAAAAACCCAGAGGTGGGACCCCCAAATCGTCTCAAAAATCCCCTTCTGGCCACCCTCACCCTGCTCAGTACATCCACAGGTGGGACCCCAAATCCAGGGGGGACCCCAAAAACCCGGGGGGGACCCCGAAATCCAAGGGGGATTCCCAAAAACCCCAAGGAAAACCCCAGGGGATCTCCCCCAAATCTCTGGGATCCCCCCAAAACTCCCCTCTGGGGGTCCTCACCCTGCTCAGCACATCCACAGGTGGGACCCCCAATCCAGGGGGACCCCAAAAACCCCAGGGGATCTCCCCAAAAACCCCAGGGGATCTCCCCAAATCCTCCCCAAACTCCCCTCTGGCCGCCCTCACCCTGCTCAGCACCACCCCTAAATCCATGGGGGGGACCCCAAAACCCCCCCC
>NW_008238668.1:0-802 GCF_000691975.1 Corvus brachyrhynchos
CCATCCTTTCAGTAAAGAAAGCTGATGGCAAGACTTATTGGGTAGTCCAAGATTTGAGGGCAATTAACAAAATTACAGAGGACATACATGCAGTGGTAGCAAACCCTTATACTTTTGACCACACTGACAGATGAATTAGGGTGTTTTACTGTTTTGGACCTGAAGGATGCCTTTTTCTGCATTCTTGTGCATAAAAACAGCCAGGAGCTTTTTGCTTTTTAGTGGGAAAACCCTGAAACAAGAAAGAAAAGTCAGCTTACTTGGACAGTCTTACCCCAGGGTTTCAAGAATAGCCCAACAAGATTTAGAAACCAGCTAGCAAAAGAAGAGTGGAGGAGACAAGAGCCAGGAGGTGTTATCCTTCAGTATGTTGATGACATCTTGATTGCAGCTAAAACCAGAGATGACTGCATCCAATTCCCTCTAAGCTTGTTAAACTTTTTGGGACAGAGTGGGTACAGAGTTTCCAAAGACAAGGCGCAGATCGCCAAGGAAGCAGTAGTTGGGGCTTGAGATCTTCTGTGGACACTGACAGCTCAGCAAAGAATGGAAAGAATCCATCTGCCAACTTCCAGAGCCCCACACCAAGAGAGAAATGCAAGCCTTTCTGGGAATGATAGGTTGGTGTTGTTTATAGATAGCAAATTATGAGTTGTTAGTGAAACCCTTGTATGGAGCAATAAAAGCAGCTGAAAATGGCATTATAATTTGGACTGAAAGCACAAGGGCTGCATTTAAACAGCTGAAACACTCTCTAATGTCAGCTCCAGCACTGGGCTTACCAGACTTGACTAAGCCTTTT
>NW_008238668.1:1336-2123 GCF_000691975.1 Corvus brachyrhynchos
CCCTGTGGGGATACAGACAACACCAGCCTCTCTCTTCCTTTGTCTCCGAGCTAATGTGAGCCGATACCAACGGCTCCTGCTGTGTTCCCTCTGCAAAGAAGCCAGCTAGCTAGCTCAGCCAGCAGCACTTTTCCTGATGCCGAAGTCGCTTCAGCGACGCACAGAAGTAACACAGTTGGACTCTCTCTGAGCAGGAGCATGCCAGAGCTCGTGCCTCGAGCAAAAGTACTGTGTTAGGATGGCACACCAAGTGTGGGGCTCACGCGAGTGGGTCCCTGCGACGTTGTGGCTGTCGGTGGACAGCGAGAAGAAGCGACTTTGGACTTGCCGACACATCTCGGTGCAGTCTGCTCTGTTTTAGGAGCGGTGCCCTGACAGAAGGCTGCTAACTCCCACTGATTCTGCACTGAACTGACTTTGGAGAGCAGCCCTGCCTCGGCCACCTGTGCTTTTTAGTTTGGGACCGGACGCCTTTTAACCGATTTCTGAAACTTGTGTGAGTATCCCTGGTCCCTGATATTTTGTTTCTTTTTTAATTTTGCGGGTGGAAGAAGTGCTGAGAGAGAGATAGGATCAAAACTCTCTCAGCCCCAAAGAAAGGTTTTTCTCCAAGTTGGGAAATTCCTTGCAGTTAATGGGTTTAAATTTTCAAAGGGTCTGTTAAAACGGTTTGTTCTCTGGCTTTTCTTTTGCCTTCCTCAAGTGTCTCCCGCAAATTTAAAATCTCCTGCCTTCTGCCAGGCTGTGGGTGATAAAATTACTGATTTAAAGCGAAAAGGGGACTCCT
>NW_008238668.1:5217-7046 GCF_000691975.1 Corvus brachyrhynchos
CTGCGGTTCCATAAATTGGGTGAGGCCGCTCCTAGGGCTGACATCAGAAGATCTTGCTCCTCTGTTCAACCTCCTGTGAGGGAAAGATGACCTCACATCACCCAGGCATCTAACAGAGGAGGCGAGACAGTCCATCTGTAAAGTACATGAAGTGCTGTGGTCCCGGCCGGCACACCACTGCGCCCCAGGTCTGCCTTTTCAATTTATTGTGTATGGGGAAATGCCATACCTTCACGGGCTGATATTTCAGTGGGACGAGGAGCAGAGTGATCCCCTGTTAATCATCGAGTGGGTTTTCCTCTCGCACCAGACGTCCAAAAGTATCACAACGCCACAGGAGATCATGGCTCAGTTGATGATGAAAGCTAGATCCTGCCTCCGCACCCTTGCAGGGTGTGACTTTACATGCATCTACTTACCATTGGCAACCGATTCACTTGATAACCTCCTTCAAAACAATGAGCACCTCCAATACACCCTAGACAGCTACACAGGCCAATTTTCTATACACCATCCAAAACACAGACTGTTTACTTCAGTCTTCAAACTGATTCTAAAAGAAATTCAAAGCAGGAAACCATTAAATGCCCTGACAATCTTTTCAGAAGGTTCTGGTTCTTCCCGCAAGTCTGTCATCACTTGGGGGGATTCTCGCACTCAAAAGTGGGATTCTGATGTGCAGGTAGTTGAAGGATCCCCACAAGTGGCAGAACTTGCAGCCATTGTCAGAGCATTTGAGTGGTTCAGTGAACCATTCAATCTGATAACTGATTCGGCCTATGTTGCAGGTGTAGTTTCCAGGGCAGAGAGAGCCTTACTAAAGGAGGTTGCAAACCCAAAAATTCATAACTTGCTTTCGAAACTGATTCAACTGATCTCCCACCGAAAGCAACCATTCTATGTCATGCATGTGAGAGTATACACTGACCTGCCAGGATTTATTGCAGAAGGGAACAGGAGAGCGGATGCCCTAGCTATGTCCATCGAGCTAGCGAATCTGCCTAACAGATTCCAGCAAGCCCAGCTGAGCCATGCAATGTTCCATCAAAATGCTCCCGCTCTCATCCGAATGTTCCACCTCACCAGAGACCCGGCGAAAGCCATTGTGGCGAAATGCTCCAACTGCCAAAAACATCAGCTTCCATCATTAGGTCAGGGGGTTACCCCCCGAGGCCTAGGCAGTTGTGAGGTATGGCAAACAGATGTCACCCACTTCCCTCAATTTGGCCGCCAGAAATATATTCATGTTTCTGTGAATGCCTTTTCTGGCTCAACCTTTGCCTCAGCCCACCGTGGGGAGAGGGCCAAAGATGTCATCCACCACCTAGTTCAGGCCTTCGCTGTGTTGGGGACACCAAATAAATTAAAAACTGACAATGGCCCAGCGTACACCTCTGCAGAATTAAAAACATTGATGAGTGAGTGGGGTGTGGATCACATCACTGGCATCCTTGACTCGCCCACAGGCCAAGCCATGGTAGAAAGAAAGCATCAAACACTAAAAAGACTGCTAGAACAACAAAAAGGCGGCAATGAGATCGCTGCCCCCATCATAAGACTTTCCAAAGCGTTGTTCACATTGAACTTTTTAAACTTTTCCTATGAGGAACCTGATCCTCCCATCCTGAGACACTTCACAAACTCTGCCAAACATAAACTGACTGAGAGACCTGAGGTCCTAATAAAAGACCCTGATACTTTACAGATACATGGCCTGTACCCCCTAGTCACCCGGGGTAGAGGCTACGGGTGGGTTTCCACCCCAGAGGGGCCAAGATGGATCCCTGGGAAGTGGATCAAACTCTTTTTGAGACCACCTGCGGATGGCC
>NW_008238668.1:12728-14539 GCF_000691975.1 Corvus brachyrhynchos
TAGATGGAGATAAGGTCCCAGTAGTGCATGTCAGAGGTCTGTTAGGAAAGACTGTTTGGATTAATTCTGCCTTGAGTACAGACAAACCCATCTGTGGGGTTGTTTTTGCTCAGGGACCTGGTTGCACATGGTGGGTAATGCAGAAAGATGGAACAACACGTTGTGTGCCACAGGGAGATCTGATTGTTGGGTGAAAACCATCTGTAATGTGGAATGCCTGTATACCACTGCTTGCTGAGTGTCACTGCCACTGTTTGTACATAGCCTTATATATATATGTATGTATTGATGTGTGTGTGTAGAATTAGAATATATTAGTTTGGGCATTGAGCTGAGGATATGGGATAAGGGGTGGAATGTCTTGGGGTGACTTTATGATGTGTATCCCCTATCGCTGCTCTATGCCCAGAAATTAATTTTGTGCCTTTCTATGCCTTTAAACTGAACCTGAGAGGGGGGAGAGAAAAAAAACGAGTGTACTTCTGCAAAGCATTTGTTTCAAGGACATAGAGACGGCTTTCTGCATTTAGCTGTGGCAGCAGAGAGTGGAGAAGTACCGTGCTTGGTTTTTTTCAGCCAGGTTTTCGGTTTTCTTTCCCTCCGGAGAGTTGAACTTTGTTTTCCTGGGACTTCAATTTTTCCCTTCTTTTTTTCTGGACTGTTTTAACATCAGAACACATCAGGAGGATATTTTTCATCAAGGCCCTGGAGGTGGGCCCACCCCTTCCCAGCTCCAAGGAGGAGGGGAGAGGTCACCTACGGAAGGACTCTGAAATTTTCCCAGGTTTCTCTCCACAGCAAGAGGTTTTATTATTTAGCATTATTATCCTTTTCCTGTGTGTTTGTTAAATAAATAGTTTATATCTCTTTCACTTTCCTCCAAGGAAAATTTCTTTTTTCCCGAACCTGGTCGGGGAAGGGTGGTTGTAACCTGCCTTCTATCAGAGGATATTTTTCCTCCAAATTTGTCCAAACTGGCACAATGGTCCTTGTCTACCCCCACCGTGAGCCAGGGGACAGCTGAGCTCCCCCTGAAAATTCAGGGTTGCAGAGGTCTGCTTACCCCTCGATCCAGCAGCCGGGCAGAGTTAGGGTCCCATCTCGGGGTGCCAGTTGAATCGCCTTAAACTGGGCCAGGAGACTCTTCAGAGGCAGAATCAGAGAAGTGGGTATTTGCTTTATTCGATGCGCCGGGTGTGGGGGATCTCTCATCCTAACACGCGCACACACACAGCACTCTATACACTCTAGTATTATGTTTAAAATTTATGAATATTCATCACATTCCTTAGGATAGGAGTGGTTATACAAATTAGTTCTCAGAAGTCATTAATATCATTAGTGACACTGAACCGTGCTGTAAATCAAGAATTGACACTGAACCGTGCCGGAAATCAAGTCCCTCCGGATAGGAGAGAATTTGCTGAAAGTCCTTGCAAGGAGTTTCAAAGATAAACAGAAACTTTTCCTTGAGTTTCAATGCTTCCAGATAGTTGTTTATTAAGTCTTATCAGAGGAACAGAGCCACTAGCATGACCCAGGTACAGCATAGAAGACAGAAAGGCAGGAGTGAGGCCTCTCTATCAAGATTTACACAGCCTTTTAAAGATATTTTAACCAATAGTTACTAAAAACGTACATTATTTTCACTTTCCTACCAATTATTCTGTAACACGACTAGGAACTGCGGAATTTTCTATCCAATCATTCCAAACTACTTTTACTGCAGAATATGGAGTAGTAGAAGAAGGAGAAGAAGGTTTAGAGAACAACAACAATCCTCCATTTTGATATTTTTTACTCTTATCTAT
>NW_008238668.1:17765-19485 GCF_000691975.1 Corvus brachyrhynchos
AAGCCCTTGATTTCAAAATTATAATAACTCGGAGGGAAAGGGGTTACATCTGCCATTCCAAGGGAGGCTTCTGCCTTCCTTAGCAGACACCTGTCTTTCAAACCAAGACAATGAGTTAATTATTGATCAGTCTTATCACTGGCCTCCAACTGCGAGGCCTCCAGGATGTTTGGTCTCCTGGCTTAATGGAATATTGTGTCTAAGCTTAGTTATCAGACTTAAGGAATTACAAGTATGCATAAGAATGTAGGCAAAAGGCACTAAGAATAGAGAAGTTGTAAAAAAGGTATAACAGGGGTATAAAAGAAAAGGCAAAAACTTCATGGCATCATTTCATTTCCCCCCGAGACTAACAAAACTCTACTTTGTCTAGTCTCTACTCTACATTACCCACAGAACCGGTTTACACAACCGGCTGTTCCACGGGCTATTACACAGATAATAACTACAATTACAGCTATTATACATGCTTCTTTTATCCAGGCCCCGTTTGGTAACCATGAGGTGAGGGTGTCAAAAATATGGTCAAATTTTAAGGTGTCATTTTTGGAAACTACTTAATGTAGAATTTGAGTGTTCTTCCAAATTTCATCCAAATCTTTCTTAATTCTCCTACTTTGATCCACATAAGAACAACAAGTGGCATTGACAATAGCACATACACCTCCCTGTGTGGCAAGTATGAAATTGAGAGCTATCCTGTTCTGCATAACTGCATGGGACAGACTGTCAGCTTCTTCTTGTAAGGCTGAAATTGCATCTCCAGTATGCTGCTCAATACGTTCAATGACAGCCGAGATGTTTACAATTGCTCTCTCCAGTTCAACCACTCCATAAGAGGATAGGAGAGCTCGGACTATATTATGGAAAAGTGTGGGACGTTTAATGAGGGGATTAAGAGATCTTTTCTTCTTCCCACTTGGTTTTTTAAGATGATCAAATATTGTTATATTCAGGATCACAGCCTCAATGGCACAAGCCTGGTCTTTATTCATGGACAGAACTTTCCAGGCTTTATCATCACATATCCAATACAACCCCATCCCAAATGGCTGAGCCAGTCTCCACCCTGTCAATTTCATCTTTGCCGCAACCCTTGGGCTTATTATTTCCCTGAAGTTGGTCTTATGACAATATGAAGGAAGAATGGCTTTTCCTGTGGCATTTACAACCTCACAAGGATCTGTATAATTTCCACGTTCTATCAGGCCACTCAGGTGTATGGGGGGGCAGAAGGGTGCTATTAATTGGTTTCTATGTTTCGGAGCAGTTCTCTTCCATTAAAATGCCAATCAGTGGCCAGTGACCACCCCCATCCAGGGGTGGTAACTGGGTAGAGATTCAGCAATTGTTCTCATTAAGAACTTTGGACACATTTTGGACTACAGTCCTATGCAAATCATGGGGTTAATCCTGAACTATGGTTACCAATTGGGCAGACAACAAACATGTAAAGAACAGTTTAAACTGCATCTTCTTGATTTGTATCAGTCTCTGTCTTCTTGGTGATTTCGGAAGCAAAAGCTTTCTTCACTCTGGAGTAGTAGATCCATGGTCTCTTGCCAGCAACTTTGACCACAGTGAGGGTGGTCAACAAAACTTGAAACGGTTTCTTCCACTCGGCTTGCAAGGGGTCGCTGTCCCACCACTTGATGTAGACCCAGTCTCTAGGCTGGAATGGATGAGCAGGTGTGTCCAATCCTATTGGTTTGGATAACAC
>NW_008238668.1:20433-21981 GCF_000691975.1 Corvus brachyrhynchos
CCTTTTTGATGACCCTTGCAATGCATGATAGCCACTTCTGTAGGCTTCCAAATGCTCTGTAAAAGCGCAAGAATCTGTTTAGCTTGCTTAACCTCATTACCTTGAGCAGTCAGCAGGCCACGTTCCTTCCAAATAGCTCAGTGGGCATGAACAACACTAAAGGCATATTTGGAATCAGTCCATATGTTCACTTTCTTCCCCTAACTCAGTTCTAGAGCTCTCGTTAGTGCAATGAGTTCAGCTTTCTGTGATAATACATCTGCAGGCAAGGCTTTTGCCTCAATGACTCTATCAGTGGTGGTTACGGCATAACCTGTCATTCTCTTATCATTTCTCATGAAGCTGCTCCCATCAGTATACAGTTCTCAATCTAGGTTCTCTAAAGGAATGTTTTTCAGGTTTGGTCTGTGTTGGGTGGAGTCGCGGGAGACAAGCCTCACGGCATTGTGGTCAGCAAGTCTCGTTTATTGTAATAATCTACACATACTTATAGTACTACTAATTAGCTCATACATATTGCAAAAGCTGAGCTCCTTATTGGTGGGAGCTATTCCATGAGATCACTGTGGTCTTATCTTTTCTCTTCCATATGGTTTCTTTCAGCTTACTTATCTGGACTCACATCCTGTTGTTTATACAACTCCTTGCACAAGGATTTAGTATCCTTGCCAAGTCTGCATCTTTATCAATCCTACAGTGTCATCATGACCTTTGCTTTTTAGCCATTCTTCAGAAAGACTCTCAACACTTCCCCCGTTTTCTTTTTGCATGATCATAGTCACATTGACTGACTTCAAAATTAAATTTTTTACACATGACATTATACAGCTAAGCATAAGTAAACCAAGCAAAACAATGATTAGCAATAGCATTAAAGATTTGATCACGCTTTTCATCCATCCTTCTAAGCCCATCCACTCTGTAAGTCCTTCTAATCCGAAAAATCCGGAGTCCTTTTTTATTTTTTGGGAGTGTTCGATCAAATTCTTAATTTCGGTGTGGATGGACTTAGAATGATCCTCAAGATCCATGCAGCACATTCCTTCAAAGTCTTCACAGCCATGGCCATGGGCTAAGAGTAAAAAATCTATAGCTGCTCTATTTTGAAGCAGGGCGTGCTGGACTGAACTCAAGTCTTCTGCAAGTTCAGACAACACTCGGCTGGTACCGTTTGCTTGTTTAACTACCCAACATGTCAGTTTTTCTAAGTGACGATGGGCTCGTGCTGCAGCTGCACCAGGAACAAAAAGGGAGGTAAAAAGCACTTCTAATTTGCTCCATAACGTGAGGTCATCCTCACAATCAGATGTTATAGTTTCTGCTAAAGACCTTTTCCACCGGGTCCGGTGTGTAGCATTAGGATGGTGCTGTGGAAGTGCAAGACTCAGTTGGCCAAAGGTACAGGGCCCGCCTACAGGCTTGGATGGGATACCTGACCAGGCACGATTTCCACAAATTAGGAAAAACCCTCTGGGTAACTTTCGAGGGAAAAATGTTCCAGGGGCTGCAAAAGATCGATTTCTCACGGTAACGTTGCACCATTCTAAG
>NW_008238668.1:25401-28345 GCF_000691975.1 Corvus brachyrhynchos
GGCTGGGCGCTGCGTTTTTGCCGTACGCAACCTCTTTCGCCGTCCCTCTAGCTGCAGGACCCGAACCCAACGCAACTCCCCCTTCGCATAAGGCAACATCTTCTGTTCGGGCGCCAGATGTTGGGTGGAGTCGCGGGATACAAGCCTCACGGCATTGTGGTCAGCAAGTCTCGTTTATTGTAATAATCTACACATACTTATAGTACTACTAATTAGCTCATACATATTGCAAAAGCTGAGCTCCTTATTGGTGGGAGCTATTCCATGAGATCACTGTGGTCTTATCTTTTCTCTTCCATATGGTTTCTTTCAGCTTACTTATCTGGACTCACATCCTGTTGTTTATACAACTCCTTGCACAAGGATTTAGTATCCTTGCCAAGTCTGCATCTTTATCAAGCCTACAGTGTCATCATGACCTTTGCTTTTTAGCCATTCTTCAGAAAGACTCTCAACAGGTCTGCTGGAATAAGTTTCTTCTATTGTCTGCAAACAATCATGCTCTGGCATGCTGCCAAGTAATGTGGATGATAGAAACATCGCAGGGTTTACTACAGAAGTTTTTTTTAAAGTAACATCATCTTGATCCAACAACACAGATTTGAGCATTCTGCTAGGGGATAGCTAGTGTCCCTTCTTTTGTTCTAGCACAGTTATTATGGCATGGGGTACAAACATGACAATGTGCTGCCCAAGGGTGAATTTACAGGCCTCCTGTATCAGAAGGACTGTTGCTGCCACAGCTTTCAAGCATCCTGGCTAACCTTGGGCTACATTGTCTAGTTGTTTTGAGAAATAGGCCACAGCTCTTCGCTGGTCTCCAAGGTGCTGTGCCAGTACCCCCAGAGCAACATTTAGTCATTCATGTGTAAAGAGTTCAAAAGGCTTAGGCAAGTCCGGCAGCCCCAGAGCTGGGTCTGACATTAAGGAATGTTTCAGCTGTTTAAATGCAGCCCTGGCATTCTCTGTACACATGATTTTCCCCTTTCCGGCTGCTTTAAGGACCTCATACAGAGGTTTTACCAAAAGTCTATAGTTTGATATCCATAGGTAACACTAACCTACCATTCCCAGGAAGGATTGCATGTCTCTCACAGTATGGGGCTCTGGAAGTCGACAGATGGCTTCCTTCCGCTCTCTGCTGAGTTGTCGATGTCCACAGAAAATATCCAGGCCCAGGTATACTACTGTTTCCCTGGCAACCTGTGCCTTCTCTTTCAAGACCCGATATCCGCTTTGGCCCAAAAAGTTCAACAGACTTACAGTGAGCTGGATGCAGTCATCTCGCATCTTGGCCGCTATCAAGATGTCATCAACATATTGGAGAACAGCTCCTCATGGTTCTTGTCTCCTCCAGTTCTTCAGCTCTTTTGCTAGCTGGTTTCTGAATATTGTCAGGCTGTTTTTGGATCCTTGTGGTAAAACTGTCCAGGTGAGCTGGGTCTTTCTGTTTCAGGATTCTCTCACTCAAAAGCAAGGAGTTCTTGGCTATTCTTGTGCACAGGAATGCAGAAAAAGGCATCCTTGAGATCTAAAACAGTGAACCATCCTAATTCATTTGTCAATGTGGTCAAAAGTGTGTACGGATTTGCTACAACTGGGTAAATGTCTTCTGTTATTTTGTTAATTTCTCTCAATTCTTGCACTAATTGATAACTCTTACCATCAGATTTCTTTACTGGCAAGATTGATGCGTTGTACCTGGATTCACATTCTACTAACAACCCAAATTTGAGAAACTTTTCAATCGCAGGTACTAATCCCTTACAGTCCTCTAATTTCAGAGGGTATTGTTTCAGCCTTACCAGTGTAGCTTTTACTTTGAGTGTAATACAGGTTCAGCTTTTTTGGATCTCCCAGGAGAATCATTGGCCCACACTATTTGAATGACAGCACCTTCAACTTCTTTGGGAATTTTCCCATAGCACTCCTGCACGAGAATAGCCACTGCTTCGATAATTTTAGATTCTGGGATTATAACTTTCCCTCCCCCCTCTTTGAAAAACTTAATTTCCGCTTCCAATTTCTCCAATAAATCTCTGCCCAATAATGGCATTGGGGAATTTGGCATATACAGGAACTGGTGAGTGACCCAGTGTTCTCCCAATTTAAATTTTCAAGGTTGAAAGAAAGGCCTTGTTTCACTTACCCCAGTGGCTCCGACCACATCCACAGTGTCTTGACTCAGTTTACCTTTTAAAATATTTAACACAGAATATGTTGCCCCCGTATCAACCAGAAATTCAACATCATCGTTCCCCAGCTTAACTACAACCAAAGGCTCCACTGGGGGAGATGCATTTGGCCCCTGTCAGTCCATATTTACAGTTAGTTCTGGAACTGGGGGCTTCTTTTCCACCCATGTTGGACACTCATTCTTCCAATGCCCCCGTTTTCTGCAAATTGCTCACTGGTCTTCGGCTAGAGGGAAAGGGGGACCTCTTTTTGATGTATTAGATGACTTTCCCTTATCATGCTTCTTCTTGTGGTGGAGTTTATCATGTTTGTCCTTATCTGCTGAATCTCTGTTCTGGTATACCTTCCAGGCTACATTCAACAATTTACTTCTGTCATGTGTCCTGTGGGAACCCAGAATAGAGAATGCTTCTCTGCCTGTTTTGAAGGGTTCTACTCCCCCTGGACAACACTGTTTTTGACCTTCGCCCATGGAGAAAATTGCCTAGCCTCTGGGAAGAATTAGAATCTACACTGGTGTGAATTAGGTGATAGAATACTATGTAAGATTGTCACAGGATGAAAAAATTTAGGGTTTTTGGATTTATTAGTATAGTAAGTAGATAAAAGCAGAAAACACCAAAATGGAGGATTGTTACTGTTCTCCAGACCTTCTTCTTCTTCATCTACTCCATATTCTGCAGCAGAAGTGGTCTGGGATGACTGGATAGAGAATTCTGCAGGTCCCTGCTGCGTGACTCGATGATTT
>NW_008238668.1:28460-29427 GCF_000691975.1 Corvus brachyrhynchos
TTCTGCGTCACGTCAGTGGCTTGTACTTTCCTGATAAGACTTAATGAACAACTATCTGAAGACTGAGAAAGCAAAAGGACCCATTCATCTCTGTCTCCTGGCAAAGACTCTAAAAAGTCTCCCCCCAGGAGGGGAGACACAATTAAAGGCATGGACTGCAACATCTGGTGCCCCGTGTTCAGCCTCACTGAGGCACAGCGTGTCAGGAGAAATCGGACAGCAGCGAGCAGCCAGAAACAAAAGAAAAACCCCAGGGTCGGCTTTGAAAATCCAGGATCTTCTGAACTCAGTGCACAGGGGACAGGAGAGACCGTGAACTGCTGGACGGGATGCGGGCCAAGACTTCAAAGACCAATAAAAACACCTAGGCTCTGGTAAGCTGTCCAAAACTAGACCTAAAAACAATAATGGGAGGGACTCTCTCAAAGACAGAGACGAATGTAATTAATCGCTTCGAGACTCTGTCTCGTAAGCACCCAGTAGCTGTTTCCAGAAAGGAAATAGAAGACTTGTCTTGGGTGAGAAGGGAATTCCCTGATGCTGTAATAGAAGACCTGTACCTACCATCTTTCTGGGAAAATATTAATACTATTCTGTACCATTTGGCAAGTCTAAAAGATTAATTGCCTCTGACGTTGCTATCCCCTGCGCGGGTGATTTATGAAGTACTTATGAGGGCAGCATCTCCTACTTCTCCTGAAGAGGAGGCTTTCCAAACTTCCCTACAACCCTGACGCGTTCCCTTAGGATCTGGGAGCTCTGAAACTGCCGCGGAGAGTGCACAGAAACCTGTGCAGGCGGCGGAAGGTTTTAAAACCCCGCTCGCAGCCTTCGCAACCCCAGGGACGGGCACAAAACCCGACATTCGTGCAAAACTCTCCGAGATTCTTAGCAAAGGCGATTATTCGTCCCTGCGGGCATCGCAAGCAGCGGGGGGGGGGGGGGGGGACCGGCGCGGGGCGCAGAA
>NW_008238668.1:30233-32872 GCF_000691975.1 Corvus brachyrhynchos
TGCATCGATTCTGCCTGTCTGCACCGCAGCCACAAGCGAAGGCATACGGCCAGGGCATTCCAGCAACCGCTGCGTCGGCGTCACATCTAGCCTCAACCATGCCGCTGACAGCGCCATCTGCTGTTCAACGCCACACTGCATCAGAGTCTCAACACTCTATCTGTGGAGAAACAGCGCCACTCAGTGGATCAGAACAACAACTGCATGACGTTAAGCCATATCTCACATACAGCACCAGCGGAACAAAATCTATCCTATCTCCACAAGAAACGGAGGACTTTTTAAAATGTATTTTAACTCCTCTTCTAGGACAACAAGACCGAACTCATATCATCCCTATTAGCAGGGAAGTCTCGGAGCGAGACATATCCTTTCAAGCACATTCTCCCCAAACTTCTCAGGGATATTTAGCTGACCTTATGGGACTTCTTCAACCTCAAGTGCCTGCTCAAAATCTCAGTGGCGAGAATATGGTGACCATCACAGCTTCAGAAAGCATTCCTATATCTTCTCAAGCTTCGTCTTACTTTTCTACCACAAGCAGTACAACTCCAGCTTTTCGCATGCCTGCTTCAGGGCTTCGATTTCAGCAACAACTACCCTCTAGTCCCTCATCACATCAACTTCGTTTTCAGCTTCCAGATGATTTTGTAAATCATCTTTTTTTCCGACTCAGGGAATGTGCACAGGACTATCTACCTAAACAGGTTGGAGCACTAGGTCCCCAGCCCTCACCCTTCCCGCAAGGCGGCAGGACCCCACCCACGTCCACTGTACATATTCCTTCCATGTCTACATCATTTCCACCTGCAATGGCAGCCTCAGCCATTCCTCCCTTATTACCTCAAAGTGCACAGCCACAGATACCCTTCCCTATTCCTCAAACAGGAGGGGGAAGGGAAGATGGAATGCATGGATTCTTCGGTCAAGAAGGACCTGCATCATGGCAAGCTACAAGTCCACAGAATGCTAGTATGGACTTGGTTCCATCTAACAAATATGTCTCAAGAGATACATCTGCCACAACAGACTGGTCAAGAATTAGGAAAAAAGGACTCAAAGAGAGAGACTGTATTATGGCCAAAACAGATAGCACTGTGTACCGGTTTGGCCAAATTTAGAAATATATCCTCTGAGAGAAGGCACAACCACCCCTCCCCCACCAGGTTCGGGAAAAAAATAAATTTTCCTCAAAGGAAAGTGAAGAAGATTGTAGAGGAAAAACCTGGGAAAGCGTGAGAGTCCTCCCTTTGGTCTCCTCGGAGCTGGGGCTTGGCCCAGGGCCAGGCCCTCTGTGCCCGGTGGAAAGTCCTCCCGATGTGTTCTGAGGTTGAAGGCAGTCCAGTAGAAAAGGGAGAAAATCCAGAATTCCAGAGAAGGAAAAGCAAAGTCCAACTCTCAGTCTCTCTCTGGAGAAAAAGAAACTGAAAAAAAAAACTGGCCAAAAGCTGACTGGAAAAACTGCCAGCTGGGCGCTTCCTCGCTCCCCCCTGCCCCAGCTGAAAAAAAACCTGCTATCTTTATGTGACCTTGAACAAGTTTCAAACTGCTTTGAGAAAGTTTTGCTCAGTTTTTTCTTCCCCCTCTCAGGCTCAGTTCAGAGGCATAGAAAGGCCAATAATTAATTTCTGGGCATAGGTAGCGATATGGGATACACATCATAAGGTCACCCCAAGACATTCCACCCCTTATCCCATATTGTTGGCTCAATGTCCAAACTAAGATATTCTAATTCTCCACACACATTAATACATATGTAAATATATATATACAGCTATGTACAAACAGTGACAGTGACAATCAGCAAGCAGGGGTATACTGGCATTTCACACTACAGGTGGTTTTCACACAACAATCAGATCTCCCTGTGGTACACAACGTGTTGTGCCATCTTTCTGCATTACCCACCATGTGCAACCAGGTCCCTGAGCAAAGACAACCCCACGGATGGGTTTGTCTGTACTCGAGGCAGAATTAATCCAAACAGTCTTTCCTAACAGACCTCTGACATGCACTACTGGGACCTTATCTCCATCTGTTGTATGCAGGGATTCAGATTGGGCTGGACCAGCTCTATTGGTGGAACCTCGGGTGTTAACTAACCAGGTGGCCTTTGCTAGATTCTGTTCCCAATTTTTGAAAGTTCCCCCACCCAGTGCCTTCAAAGTGGTTTTCAACAATCCATTGCACCGTTCCACTTTGCCTGCAGCTGGTGCATGGTAAGGGATGTGGTACACCCACTCAATGCCATGTTCTCTAGCCCAGGTATTAATAAGGCTATTCTTAAAATGAGTCCCATTGTCAGACTCAATTCTCTCAGGGGTGCCATGCCTCCAAAGGACTTGCTTTTCAAGGCCCAGGATGGTGTTCCGGGCAGTAGCATGAGGCACAGGATAGGTCTCCAGCCATCCAGTGGTGGCTTCTACCATTGTGAGCACATAGCGCTTGCCTTGGCGGGTTTGAGGCAGTGTGATGTAATCAATCTGCCAGGCCTCCCCATACTTGTATTTGGACCATCGCCCACCGTACCACAGGGGCTTCACCCGCTTGGCCTGCTTGATCGCAGCGCATGTCTCACAGTCATGGATAACCTGGGAGATACTGTCCATGGTTAGATCCACCCCTCGGTCTCGTGCCCA
>NW_008238668.1:39087-40115 GCF_000691975.1 Corvus brachyrhynchos
AGCTGCAAACTGCTTTGAGAAAGTTTTGCTCAGTTTTTTCCTTCCCCCTCTCAGGCTCAGTTTAGAGGCATAGAAAGGCACAAAAATTAATTTCTGGGCATAGGCAGCGATATGGATATGACCTGGAATGAGCTGCAAACTGCTTTGAGAAAGTTTTGCTCAGTTTTTTCCTTCCCCCTCTCAGGCTCAGTTTAGAGGCATAGAAAGGCACAAAAATTAATTTCTGGGCATAGGCAGCGATATGGGATACGCATCATAACGTCACCCCAAGACACACTGTAATGCCAGTTACATATTCCAGACAAAATAAAAACCCTACATGGCAACCTATGGATCACCAAGTCATCAAAGATTTAATGGACGCAGTGAAAAATCATGGTTTGGGAAGTCCATACTTCAAACAGCTTTTAAGAGGCACATTCAACAATTATGACATGGTATCTTTTGACTGTAAAAGTGTTGCCTCAACAATACTTACAGATGCACAACTCCTGCTATGGGATGCAAGATGGAGCACTTAGCGAGCTGAGAGAAAAATATGCGAGAGGACCACATGCAGCTCTCACACTAGAGCAGTTAGCTGGTGACGAACCTCACGATAGACCAGAAGATCAGTCAGCACTCTTGCCTCAAGATGTGCTTGCAGACATCAAAGAAGCAGCACAAAAGGCAATCTTACAAATTCCACCAACCGGAACCTGAGAAGGCATTTACACAGAAGTAAAGCAAGGTCTTGCTGAAACTTTTACCTCATTCGTCGATCGTCTAAAGCAAGCCTTGGATAAAGTCAGTGAGAAAACACATCTGCTATGAAGTCTTGCTTTTGCAAACACTAATGTAGAGTGCAAATGTATAATCAGTGCCATGCCTGGTCACCTGACCATGGCTGAAATGATAGAGGCATGCCGTAAGGTGGGCACACCTCAGCATATTGCAACAATCCAAGCAAGCAACTTGGGACAAGAAATCAGAAAAATTCTTCAAGCACAAGGTGAAAGGGATTGGTACCTGTGATTGAAAAGTTTCTC
>NW_008238669.1:0-498 GCF_000691975.1 Corvus brachyrhynchos
CAGCTGCGGGGACAGGGACGGGGACAGCGGGGTCACACACACACACCCGTGTCACCCCCGTGTCACACACACAGCCCCTGTGTCACCCGTGTCACACACACACCTGTGTCACACACACAGCCCTCTGTGTCGTGCCACAGCTCCATCAGCTGCAGGGACAGGGACAGCGGTGTCACACACCCCCTCTGTCACACACACACCCCCTGTGTCACTCCTGTGTCACACACACAGCCCGTGTCACCCCTGTGTCACACACACACACGCTGTGTCACACACACACCCCTGTGTCACCCCTGTGTCACACACACCCTCACACACACACCTCTGTGTCACACACACACCCTGTGTCACCCCTATCACACACACACCCGTGTCACAGCCCCGTCACACCCCCCTGTCACCCCCGTGTCACCCCTGTCACACACCCCTGTGTCCCCCATGTCACCCCCATGTCACCCCTGTCACCCCCCGTGTCACAGCTGCACGCAGGGACCCCCC
>NW_008238669.1:2545-3517 GCF_000691975.1 Corvus brachyrhynchos
CGGGCTGTGCCCAGCCCCATCCCAGTGTCCCACAGCTGCTCCCAGTCCCACACCGCTGCTGCTCCCAGTATCTCCCAGAGCCTCCCAGCATCTCCCAGTATCTCTCAGTGCTGTCCTCAGTCCCCTACTGGTGTCCCAGTGCCTCCCAGTATCTCCCAGCATCTCCCAGTGCTGTCCTCAGTCCCCTACTGGTGTCCCAGTGCCTCCCAGTATCTCCCAGCATCTCCCAGTGTTGTCCCCAGCTCCATCCCAGCATCCCAGAGCAGCTCCCAGTCCCACACTGGTGCTGTTCCCAGTCCCCTACTGGTGTCCCAGTGCCTCCCAGTATCTCTCAGTGCTGTCCCCAGTCCTCTACTGGTGTCCCAGTATCTCCCAGTGTCTCCCAGTGCTGTCCCCAGTCCCCTACTGGTGTCCCAGTGCCTCCCAGTATCTCCCAGTACCTCCCAGTGCTGTCCCCAGTCCCCTACTGGTGTCCCAGAGCCTCCCAGTGCCTCCAGTGTTGTCCCCAGCCCCATACTGGTGTCCCAGTGCCTCCAGTGCTGTCCCCCAGTGCTGTTCCCAGCCCCGTACTGGTGTCCCAGTATCTCCCAGTGCCTCCAGTGCTGTCCCCAGTTCCCTACTGGTGTCCCAGTGCCTCCCAGTGTGTCCCAGTGCTGTTCCCAGCCCCGTACTGGTGTCCCAGACCCTCTGGTGTCCCAGTGCCTCCCAGTGCCAGAATACTGGTGTAGTGTTCCAGTGCCTCCAGTGCTGTCCCCAGTTCCCTACTGGTGTCCCAGTGCCTCCCAGTGTGTCCCAGTGCTGTTCCCAGCCCCGTACTGGTGTCCCAGACCCTCCCAGTGCTGTCCCCCAGTGCTGTCCCCAGCCCCATACTGGTGTCCCAGTGCCTCCCAGTGCCGCACCTTGATCTTCTCCTGGTACACGTGGTCATCCTCGGCGTACTCCTTGTAGAGCTCGGACAGCTCCAGGCGCTCC
>NW_008238669.1:5166-6946 GCF_000691975.1 Corvus brachyrhynchos
GGCGAGGGCGGCACGGGGCCACCGTGAGGTACGTGCGGGGTGGGCGGGGCCGGGAGCTTTGGTGGGACGGGCGTGGGTATCGCTTCTCGGCCTTTTGGCTAAGATCAAGTGTAGTATCTGTTCTTATCAGTTTAATATCTGATACGTCCTCGATGAGAGGACTTCATATTAAACGGATTTTTGGGCTCGGGAGTTGGACCCGGAGCTTGCTCCCTCCGCTCCGCGCATCGTGCCGGTATTGCAGTGCCTCCGGGAACGGTGCACCCCTCGCGGGGACATCTGATGGTCAAAGACAGAGCTAAAACAAGCATTGATCCGTTGTGCTTCTATCGCGGTATCAGCCCCGCTGCTGCGGGCCCTCGCTGTCAGCCCGGTGCTTCCTCTATCCCGCTCCGCGCCTCGTCCCGCTATTGCGGCGCCTCCGGGAGCGCTGCCCCTCTCGCGGGGATCTCAGCTGGTCAAAGATCGATTCCCAAATCGCAAGAAATGAGTATCGATCGTGGCTTTATTGCGATATCAGCCCCGCTGGTGTGACTCGCTGTCCCCGCCCCAGTGCTCGCTCTCCCGGCTCCGCGCATCGTCCCGGTGTTGCGGCGCCTCCGGGAACTGTGCACCCCTCACGGGGATCTCAGCTGGCCAAAGATAGATCCCAAATCGGGACTTATCGTGCTTCTATCGCGATATCAGCCCCGCTGCTGGCCCTCGCTGTCACCACCCGGTGCTTGCTCTCCCTGCTCCGCGCATCGTCCCGGTGTTGCAGCTGCACCGGGAACACTGCACCCCAACTGGGGACATCCAATGGTCAAAGATCGATTCCCGAATCGCAAGAAATGAGTATTGATCGTGGCTTTATCGCGATATCAGCCCCGCTGGTGTGACTCGCTGTCACCAGCCCGGTGCTCGCTCTCCCAGCTCCATTCATCGTCCCGGTGTCGCGGTGCCACCGGGAGCGCTGCACCCCCATCGGGGACTTTTCGTAAGTCAGACTGAAATCACCGATAATTGGTAAATATCGCGGCTCTATCGCGACAGCGGCCACGCTTCTGTACCCCCCTAAATCAGCCCCAGGTTCCCCCTCAAAATGTCCCCGAATCCTCTCAACCCCCCCCGGCCGATGACGCCGTGCTGGGGCAGAGCCCCCTCCCCGAATTTCCTCACCTCCGCGTGCTGGGGGGCGATTCCGGGGGTGCCGCTAATTATCGGGGTGTTAATTAATTAACGAACCCCCCCAGCACCCCGATTCTTCGCCCGTTTTCAAGGGGAATTTCAAGGCACTTAGGGGTGAAAGCGGCTTTGGGGGGGTTAACACGAGTCGCTGAGCAGCTGGCGGGGTGGTTAATGAGCGCTCATTAAAGAGACGAGCTTAATTAGTGTTGATTAGGGCGGTGGTAATGAGAGGGGTTAGCGGGACAATGGTTCTCTATGCGCCCGGCGGAAAGAGCCGAGCGCTGCCGGAAATACCCGAGTGTGGGGAGAGCCGAAGCGGTGCCGAACATCCCCGAGTGGCGGGCGGAGCCGACAGTGGGGGGGGGGGGGCGCCAGGGCGCCGAGCGCTTACGGAAAGAGCCGAAGCGCGATGGGCGGGGCTAAACCCAGCGAGGGGCGGAGCCAACGGATTTAAAGGGGCCGCGCTTGGGGTGGGGGTCGTTAGGCCCCCCTGCCCCAATTCCTTCCCCGCTCATCCCAGCACCCCCCTGAGCCAAATTCCCACAAAAATCCCCTTTTATCCTCAAAACCCTCAAAATTCCATTTCTTTACTGCTGTTTGGACATTATATACA
>NW_008238669.1:11583-12090 GCF_000691975.1 Corvus brachyrhynchos
CACCTGGAGTTGGGAGGGGACTTGGAGGAGGCTGAGAGGGACTGGGGGGGCAGTGGGAGGGATACTGGGGGAGCACTGGGAGCACTGGGCAGAGCGGTTTCCCGGCCCTTGACACTCCCGGTGCTCCCAGTTTGCCCAGTTGGCTCGGCTGCAGCGGGAACTGGGCCCCGAGGCCTTTCCGCTGGTGCCGCAGCGCTTCTGCAACCGGCCCCGGGGACTGGTGAGCACTGGGAGGCACTGGGAGGGGACTGGGATCATCTTGGGGCAAGTGGGGGGTGTCACTGGGAGGTCACTGGTGTGTCACCGGTGTGTCCCTGGTGTCACTGGGGTGTCCCTGGGGTGTCCCTGGGGTGTCCTGGGTGTGTCCCTGGGGTGTCCCTGGGGTGTCACTGGTGTGTCACGGGTGTGTCCCTGGTGTGTGACTGGTGTCACTGGTGCGTCACTGGTGTCCCTGGTGTGTCCCTGGTGTGTCACGGGTGTGTCCCTGGTGTGTCCCTGGTGTGTCAC
>NW_008238669.1:12233-12524 GCF_000691975.1 Corvus brachyrhynchos
CCGTGGGGTGGGGGCGGGGATTTGGGGTGGGCGTGACTCAACGGGTGTGGTCAGCGGGGGCGTGGCTTTGGGTGAGCGTGGTTCTGTGGGCGTGGCCTTTTGGGGTGTGACTCTCTGGGCGTGGCTCTGGTGGGTGTGACCTTGGGTGTGTCTCTATGGGCGTGGCCTTTTGGGGCGTGGCTCTGGGTGGGCGTGGCTCTGGGTGTGTCTCTATGGGCGTGGCCTTTTGGGGCGTGGCTCTGGGTGGGCGTGGCTCTGGGTGGGCGGGGTTTTTCACCCGTCCCCTCCCCC
>NW_008238669.1:14018-14733 GCF_000691975.1 Corvus brachyrhynchos
GGAGGCGCCGCGGGGCCCCGACGGGCAGGAGCACATCGTGCAGGTACCCCGCACCTGGGGACCCCCCAGGCACCTGGGGCACACCTGGGGCACCTGGGGCACACCTGGGGCGCCTGGAGCAAATTTGGGGCATGAGGAGCACACCTGGGGCACACCTGAGGCACCTGGGGTGCACCTGAACACCTGGGGGACTCCATCCCGGGCACCAGGGGCACATCTGGGGCACACCTGAGGCACACCTGAGGCACCTGGGTCACCCAAGCACCTCACTCCTGGCGCCCACCTGGATACCTGGAGCCCTCCCACACACCTGGCTGATCCCCACGGCCACCTGGGGCACACCTGGGGCACAGCTGGGGCACACCTGGGGCACACCCGAGTCACCTGGGGTTACAGCCAGGCACACCTGGGCACACCTGGCCACATTTGGGAGCACACCCGGGCACACCTGGGACACACCTGGGGCAGACCTGGGAACACCTGGGCACAGCTGGGAACACTTGGGCACACTTGGGCACAGCCAAACGCACCTGGGACACACCTGGGCACACCTGGGGCACACCTGGGCACACCTGGGCACAGCCGGGCTACAACCAGACACACCTGGGACACACCTGGGCACACCTGAGCACAGCTGGGGCACACCTGGGGCACACCTGGGCACAGCCAGGCTACAACCAGACCAACCTGGGACACACTGGGGCACAACTGCGCA
>NW_008238669.1:16744-17501 GCF_000691975.1 Corvus brachyrhynchos
TAGACCCTATAGATTCTATAGGTACTGTAGCAACTATAGACCCTATAAATCCTATAGATTCTATAGACCCTATAGGTCCTGCAGAGCCTATAGATTCTATAGACACTGTAGATTCTATAGATGCTATAGATACTATAGACCCTATAGGTTCTGTAGATCCTATAGACCTTATAAATCCTATCAACCCTGTAGATTCTATATACCCTATATACCCTATAGATCCTGTAGACCCTAGCGATCCTATAGGTCCTATGGATCTTATAGACCCTATAGATGCTATAGATTCTGTAGACCTTATAGATCCTGTAGATCCTATAGACCCTATAGACCCTATAGATGCTATAAACCCTATGTATCTTATAGATCTTATAGACCCTATATACTGTATAGGCCCTATAGATACTACAGACCGTATAGACCCTATGGATCCTGTAGACCCTATAGACTCTCTAGATGTTGTAAGCCCTATCTACCTTATAGGTCTTATAGATCCTATATACTCTATAGGTCCTATAGACTGTATAGACCCTACAGATCCTATAGGTCTCATACACCCTATAGACGCTATAGATTCTATATACCTTATACACTCTATAGACCCTATAGACCCTATGGATTCTATAGATCCTGTACACTCTATAGACCCTATAGATCCTATAGGTCCCTCGCAGGGTTGTGGGGGAGGTCGCGTAGGGGGCGCGGGCCCCCCTGACTGAGCCGGGGGCGGGGCCCTTGGGAGGTGTCCGCACCTGGGTTG
>NW_008238669.1:17551-17862 GCF_000691975.1 Corvus brachyrhynchos
TGCGGTGTGGTACTGACGCCTGGGTCCCGTTTTGGGCTGAATTCCAGCGTTCCGGATGGAATCCCGTGGGTCTGGTTTGGGAAATGACTCTGGGACCCCCCGGAAAGGGACCGGTTCCACCTAAAAACGAACGAATTCCACCCAAAAACGAACGAATCCCACCCGAAACTGGGTCCAGGTATGAGAACGGCCCCCAAAAGGGACCCAGGAGAGCCCTCTCGAGGCCGGGCTGAGCTCCTGGAGAATCCGAGGCCGCTGCGGACCGGGCGGGGGGAGGGGGGATGTCGCGACATGCGACCACGATAACCCCG
>NW_008238669.1:19703-20374 GCF_000691975.1 Corvus brachyrhynchos
CCCCCAACGCCCTCCCCCTCCCCCAGGGCCTGCGGGAGCTCCAGGGGCTGCAGGACCCCCCCGCCAACTCCGACCCCTGAAGGCCTCGGACACCTGGGCTGGCCCTTCCCTCCTCACCTGTGTGTAAAGCCGGAGTAAAGCGGAGTTTTTTAACCTCGGCGTGCCGTGTGTGCAAACCTCGAGCGAGGGGCGTGGCGTGGCAGCCGGGGGGGAGCTCGGAGTAACGCCGGAGGAGTCCATGAGTAAATTGCCAGGGCCCTGTGAGCGGTGGGGAGGGTGCTGGGAGTCAGCCCAGAGTAGCCGGAGTAACCCTGGGGAACCTCGGAGTAAGCCCGGAGCAAGCTCGGAGTAACCATGGAGCCAGCTGCGGGGCAGTCGCGGAGTAACCTGTGGGTAAACTCAGAGCAGCCTCGGTGTAAACCCCGAGTAACCTCGAGGGACCGCTGGGACACCCCGTTCCTGATGCCAGAGTGACCTCGGAGCACCCCCGGCCCATGGCGGAGTGCGGAGTAACCAAGGAGTAACCTTGGAGTCCGATCTCGCTGCCCCAAAAAAAGGGGTGGAGCCTCTTTTGGGGTGTTCCCACCCCCTCCAGCTTAGGGGGGCAGGGGGTGGGGGGGGTGTCCCCGTGGGTTTTTGGGTTTGGGGGAGGGTCTTAAACGCGGCAGGGT
>NW_008238669.1:21578-21897 GCF_000691975.1 Corvus brachyrhynchos
CAGTGGGGGAGGAAGGGGCCAGGTGTGCAGGGGGTGCTCAGGTGTGCAGGGTGGGACCCAGGGGTGCAGGGGGTGCTCAGGTGTGCAGGAAGGACCCAGGTGTGCAGGGGGGGCTCAGGTGTGCAGGAAGGACCCAGGGGTGCAGGAGGGGCTCAGGTGTGCAGGAGGGGTTCAGGTGTGCAGGGTGGGACCCAGGTGTGCAGAAGGGGTTCAGGTGTGCAGGAAGGACCCAGGTGTGCAGAAGGGGCCCAGGTGTGCCCAGGTGTGCAGGGGGTGATCAGGTGTGCAGGAGGGGCTCAGGGGTGCCCAGGTGCGCAGG
>NW_008238669.1:22099-22632 GCF_000691975.1 Corvus brachyrhynchos
CCCAGGTGTGCAGGAGGGGCTCAGGTGTGCAGGAGGGGTTCAGGTGTGCAGGGTGGTTCCCAGGTGTGCAGGGTGGGACCCAGGTGTGCAGGAAGGACCCAGGTGTGCAGGAGGGGTTCAGGTGTGCAGGAAGGACCCAGGTGTGCAGAAGGGGCCCAGGTGTGCCCAGGTGTGCAGGGGGTGATCAGGTGTGCAGGAGGGGCTCAGGTGTGCCCAGGTGCGCAGGGGGCCCTCAGGTGTGCAGGGTGGTGCCCAGCTGTGCCCAGGTGTGCAGGGTGGTTCCCAGATGTGCAGGGTGGTGCCCAGGTGGTGCCCAGGTGTGCAGGGTGGTTCCCAGGTGTGCAGAGTGGTGCCCAGCTGTGCCCAGGTGGTGCCCAGGTACGCAGGGGGCGCTCAGGTGTGCAGGGTGGTGCCCAGGTGTGCAGGGTGGTGCCCAGATGTGCCCAGGTGTGCCCAGGTGTGTAGCTGGCCCCAGGTGTGCCCAGCTGTGCCCAGGTGCACAGGGGGCGCTCAGGTGTGCAGGGTGGTGCCCA
>NW_008238669.1:23003-23298 GCF_000691975.1 Corvus brachyrhynchos
ACCCCCCGCGACGCCCCCGGCAGCGACAGCGGTGAGCGCTGGCCCTTTAACAGAGGCCCCGCCCCCTCGGAGAGAGCCCCGCCCCCATACAGTGGGGAGCTGGCCCTTTAAGAGCCTTGGGGGTGGGGTGTAGAAGGGAAACTGAGGGGCTGTCTGGCCCTTTAAGGAGCTGCCCGGCTCTTTAAGGGGCTGTCTGGCCCTTTAAGGAGATGCCTGGCCCTTTAAGAAGGCGCGCGCACAGTTTTGGGGTGCTTGGCCCTTTAAGACCCCACCCCCGCCGGGGCACGGTCCCTTT
>NW_008238669.1:24424-26404 GCF_000691975.1 Corvus brachyrhynchos
CCCGGGCCCCTGAGCCGCCGCCTGCGCCGCGTCTCCTTGGTGCGTCCCAGTACCGACCAGTACGGACCAGTATAGACCGGTATAAACCAGTACGGAGGAGTAAGAACCGCCAGCGACGCCCCTCAGTGTTCTCGAGGGTGGGGGGCAGCTGCTGAGTCCCCACGTGCGCTGGCATCCCCTGCTGCTTCCCAGTGTGCACCAGTACGGTCCAGTATGAACCAGTATAGAGCAATTGGGCCCAGTATCCCATCCTGGCACTTCCCCAGTGCTTCCCAGTTGCTCCCAGCCATCTGCAGCAGCGTTGGTTCACACTCAGTGTGTCCCAGTATGAATTGGTGTAAGCCAGTTTGCACCAGTATAGCCCAGTATGGCCCGGTACAGAGCGGGAGGGACCAGGATCACCCCCTCCAGTGCCTCCCAGTTCTCCCAGTAACCACATCCTCTCTCTCCGGCCAGTCGGAAATCGGCTTCGGGAAGTTGGAGACCTACGTCAAACTGGACAAACTGGGAGAGGTGAGGGAGTGTCCCCGATGTCCCCGACACCCCTCAATGTCCCTGATGCCCTCGACACCCCCTGATGTCCCTGTGTGTGTCCCTGTGTCCCCCATGTCCCCGAGTCCCCGATGTCCCTGACACCCCCCAATGTCCCTGTGTCCCTGATGTCCCTGATGTCCCTGACACCCTCCAATGTCCCTGTGTCCCCGATGTCCCTGTGTCCCTGATGTCCCTTGGTTCCCGAGACCCCCCACTGTCCCTGTGCGTGTCCCCGATGTCCCTGGCGTCCCTCAGTGTCCCTGTGTGCCCCATGCCCTGTGGTCTTTGCGTCCTTCGTGTCTCCACTGTGTCCCTGCTGTGCCTCCACTGTCCCCATGTCCCTGCTGTCCCCATGTCCCCACTGTCCCCATGTCCCCATGTCCCCATGTCCCCACTGTCCCCATGTCCCCATGTCCCCGCTGTCCCCGTGTCCCTGATGTCCCCACTGTCCCCATGTCCCCGCTGTCCCCGTGTCCCTGATGTCCCCACTGTCCCCATGTCCCCGCTGTCCCCATGTCCCTGATGTCTCTTTGTCCCTGCTGTCCCTGTGTCGCCTGTGTCCCTCATATCCCCGCTGTGTCCCCACTGTGTCCCCACCGTCCCTCGTGTGCCTCATGTCCCTGTGTCCCCTGATGTCCCCATGTCCCCGTGTGTCTTTGCTGTCTCTCTGTCCCTGCTGTCCCCTGACGTCCCAGTGTCCCTGCTGTCCCTTGCTGTCCCCGGTGTCCCCTGATGTCCCCATGTCCCTGTGTGTCCTTTTTGTCCCTGCTGTCCCTGTGTCCCCAGTGTCCCCATGTCCCCGTGTGTCCTTGCTGTCTCTCTGTCCCTGCTGTCCCCGGTGTCCCCAGTGTCCCCTGATGTCCCTGCTGTCCCTTGCTGTCCCTGTGTCCCCTGATGTCCCTGTGTGTCCTTGCTGTCCCTCTGTCTCTCTGTCTCTGCTGTCCCCGCTGTCCCCTGATGTCCCCGTGTGTCCTTGCTGTCCCTCTGTCCCTGCTGTCCCTGTGTCCCCTGATGTCCCCTGTCCATCTCCCCCAATGTCCCCTGCTGTCCCCCATCCCCAGGGCACCTACGCCACGGTGTACAAGGGCCGCAGCAAACTGACCGAGAACCTGGTGGCGCTGAAGGAGATCCGGCTGGAGCACGAGGAGGGGGCACCGTGCACGGCCATTCGCGAAGGTGGGGACACTGGGGGCACACCGGGGGGACACTGGGGACACTGGGGGGACACTGGGGACACCAGGGGGACTGAGGGGGACACCAGGGTGACACTGGGGACACCCTGCACAGCTGTCCCCGAGGGTGGGGACATTGGGGACACCAGGGGGGACACAGAGGAGGGGTGGGGGCTGTGGGACACCACAGAGGGGACCCTGGGGGACGCTGTGGTGGGGAGGGGGCTTAGGGAGGTCTGGAGGTCACTTGTCCCCTCCCCGTGTCCCCTCCCCG
>NW_008238669.1:27217-27518 GCF_000691975.1 Corvus brachyrhynchos
CCCCTGGGATCCCCAAAACTCCCCCCCCCAAGACCCCCCAAACTCCCTGAACTCCCCCTGGGCCCCCCCTAAACTGCCCCAATTTGGGGTTTTCCCAATTGCAGGATCGGGATCTCAAGCAGTACCTGGATGATTGTGGGAACGTCATCAGCATGCACAACGTCAGGGTGAGGGCAGAGGGGTTTGGGGGGATTTCGGGGGATTTTGGGGGTGTTAAAAATGTCCAATATTGGGGTGAAGGGGATTTGGGAGGATTTTGGGGAGGTTTGGGGGTGATTTGGGGTTCACCAGAATTCACAGT
>NW_008238669.1:28168-36708 GCF_000691975.1 Corvus brachyrhynchos
CCCAAAAAGCCCCATCTAGAACCTCCAAAATTCCCCCCAGAACCCCGTAAAACCTTCCAGAACCTGCTCAGTCACCCCAGGAACTTCAAACTCTCAGATTTCGGTCAGGGCACCCCAAAAATCCTCCTGGGACCCCCAAAACTCCTCCCACAAAACCCAAATCCCCCCCTGGGGTGACTCCTCGCCCACCTTCCAGCACCCCAAAAATCCCCCAGGACCCCAATTCCCTCCCTCAGGGACCCCAAAAATCCCCCAGGACCCCAATTCCCTCCCTCAGGGAGCCCCAAAAATCCCCCAGGACCTCAATTCCCTCCCTCAGGGACCCCAAAAATCCCCCAGGACCTCAATTCCCTCCCTCAGGGACCCCCAAAAAGTCCCCGGGACCCCAATTCCCTCCCTCAGGGACCCCAAAAATCCCCCAGGACCCCAATTCCCTCCCTCAGGGACCCCAAAAATCCCCCAGGACCTCAATTCCCTCCCTCAGGGACCCCAAAAATCCCCCAGGACCTCAATTCCCTCCCTCAGGGACCCCAAAAATCCCCCAGGACCTCAATTCCCTCCCTCAGGGACCCCCAAAAAGTCCCCGGGACCTCAATTCCCTCCCTCAGGGACC
Source organism: Corvus brachyrhynchos (assembly GCF_000691975.1). Lineage (NCBI taxonomy): Eukaryota > Metazoa > Chordata > Aves > Passeriformes > Corvidae > Corvus > Corvus brachyrhynchos. The sequence continues at coordinate 28,782 of NW_008238669.1, forward strand.
CCAAAAATCCCCCAGGACCCCAATTCCCTCCCTCAGGGAGCCCCAAAAATCCCCCAGGACCTCAATTCCCTCCCTCAGGGACCCCAAAAATCCCCCAGGACCTCAATTCCCTCCCTCAGGGACCCCCAAAAAGTCCCCGGGACCCCAATTCCCTCCCTCAGGGACCCCAAAAATCCCCCAGGACCCCAATTCCCTCCCTCAGGGAGCCCCAAAAATCCCCCAGGACCTCAATTCCCTCCCTCAGGGACCCCAAAAATCCCCCAGGACCTCAATTCCCTCCCTCAGGGACCCCCAAAAAGTCCCCGGGACCCCAATTCCCTCCCTCAGGGACCCCAAAAATCCCCCAGGACCCCAATTCCCTCCCTCAGGGAGCCCCAAAAATCCCCCAGGACCTCAATTCCCTCCCTCAGGGACCCCAAAAATCCCCCAGGACCTCAATTCCCTCCCTCAGGGACCCCCAAAAAGTCCCCGGGACCCCAATTCCCTCCCTCAGGGACCCCAAAAATCCCCCAGGACCCCAATTCCCTCCCTCAGGGAGCCCCAAAAATCCCCCAGGACCTCAATTCCCTCCCTCAGGGACCCCAAAAATCCCCCAGGACCTCAATTCCCTCCCTCAGGGACCCCCAAAAAGTCCCCGGGACCCCAATTCCCTCCCTCAGGGACCCCAAAAATCCCCCAGGACCCCAATTCCCTCCCTCAGGGAGCCCCAAAAATCCCCCAGGACCTCAATTCCCTCCCTCAGGGACCCCAAAAATCCCCCAGGACCTCAATTCCCTCCCTCAGGGACCCCCAAAAAGTCCCCGGGACCCCAATTCCCTCCCTCAGGGACCCCAAAAATCCCCCAGGACCCCAATTCCCTCCCTCAGGGAGCCCCAAAAATCCCCCAGGACCTCAATTCCCTCCCTCAGGGACCCCAAAAATCCCCCAGGACCTCAATTCCCTCCCTCAGGGACCCCCAAAAAGTCCCCGGGACCCCAATTCCCTCCCTCAGGGACCCCAAAAATCCCCCAGGACCCCAATTCCCTCCCTCAGGGAGCCCCAAAAATCCCCCAGGACCTCAATTCCCTCCCTCAGGGACCCCAAAAATCCCCCAGGACCTCAATTCCCTCCCTCAGGGACCCCCAAAAAGTCCCCGGGACCCCAATTCCCTCCCTCAGGGACCCCAAAAATCCCCCAGGACCCCAATTCCCTCCCTCAGGGAGCCCCAAAAATCCCCCAGGACCTCAATTCCCTCCCTCAGGGACCCCAAAAATCCCCCAGGACCTCAATTCCCTCCCTCAGGGACCCCCAAAAAGTCCCCGGGACCCCAATTCCCTCCCTCAGGGACCCCAAAAATCCCCCAGGACCCCAATTCCCTCCCTCAGGGAGCCCCAAAAATCCCCCAGGACCTCAATTCCCTCCCTCAGGGACCCCAAAAATCCCCCAGGACCTCAATTCCCTCCCTCAGGGACCCCCAAAAAGTCCCCGGGACCCCAATTCCCTCCCTCAGGGACCCCAAAAATCCCCCAGGACCCCAATTCCCTCCCTCAGGGAGCCCCAAAAATCCCCCAGGACCTCAATTCCCTCCCTCAGGGACCCCAAAAATCCCCCAGGACCTCAATTCCCTCCCTCAGGGACCCCCAAAAAGTCCCCGGGACCCCAATTCCCTCCCTCAGGGACCCCAAAAATCCCCCAGGACCCCAATTCCCTCCCTCAGGGAGCCCCAAAAATCCCCCAGGACCTCAATTCCCTCCCTCAGGGACCCCAAAAATCCCCCAGGACCTCAATTCCCTCCCTCAGGGACCCCCAAAAAGTCCCCGGGACCCCAATTCCCTCCCTCAGGGACCCCAAAAATCCCCCAGGACCCCAATTCCCTCCCTCAGGGAGCCCCAAAAATCCCCCAGGACCTCAATTCCCTCCCTCAGGGACCCCAAAAATCCCCCAGGACCTCAATTCCCTCCCTCAGGGACCCCCAAAAAGTCCCCGGGACCCCAATTCCCTCCCTCAGGGACCCCAAAAATCCCCCAGGACCCCAATTCCCTCCCTCAGGGAGCCCCAAAAATCCCCCAGGACCTCAATTCCCTCCCTCAGGGACCCCAAAAATCCCCCAGGACCTCAATTCCCTCCCTCAGGGACCCCCAAAAAGTCCCCGGGACCCCAATTCCCTCCCTCAGGGACCCCAAAAATCCCCCAGGACCCCAATTCCCTCCCTCAGGGAGCCCCAAAAATCCCCCAGGACCTCAATTCCCTCCCTCAGGGACCCCAAAAATCCCCCAGGACCTCAATTCCCTCCCTCAGGGACCCCCAAAAAGTCCCCGGGACCCCAATTCCCTCCCTCAGGGACCCCAAAAATCCCCCAGGACCCCAATTCCCTCCCTCAGGGAGCCCCAAAAATCCCCCAGGACCTCAATTCCCTCCCTCAGGGACCCCAAAAATCCCCCAGGACCTCAATTCCCTCCCTCAGGGACCCCCAAAAAGTCCCCGGGACCCCAATTCCCTCCCTCAGGGACCCCAAAAATCCCCCAGGACCCCAATTCCCTCCCTCAGGGAGCCCCAAAAATCCCCCAGGACCTCAATTCCCTCCCTCAGGGACCCCAAAAATCCCCCAGGACCTCAATTCCCTCCCTCAGGGACCCCCAAAAAGTCCCCGGGACCCCAATTCCCTCCCTCAGGGACCCCAAAAATCCCCCAGGACCCCAATTCCCTCCCTCAGGGAGCCCCAAAAATCCCCCAGGACCTCAATTCCCTCCCTCAGGGACCCCAAAAATCCCCCAGGACCTCAATTCCCTCCCTCAGGGACCCCCAAAAAGTCCCCGGGACCCCAATTCCCTCCCTCAGGGACCCCAAAAATCCCCCAGGACCCCAATTCCCTCCCTCAGGGAGCCCCAAAAATCCCCCAGGACCTCAATTCCCTCCCTCAGGGACCCCAAAAATCCCCCAGGACCTCAATTCCCTCCCTCAGGGACCCCCAAAAAGTCCCCGGGACCCCAATTCCCTCCCTCAGGGACCCCAAAAATCCCCCAGGACCCCAATTCCCTCCCTCAGGGAGCCCCAAAAATCCCCCAGGACCTCAATTCCCTCCCTCAGGGACCCCAAAAATCCCCCAGGACCTCAATTCCCTCCCTCAGGGACCCCCAAAAAGTCCCCGGGACCCCAATTCCCTCCCTCAGGGACCCCAAAAATCCCCCAGGACCCCAATTCCCTCCCTCAGGGAGCCCCAAAAATCCCCCAGGACCTCAATTCCCTCCCTCAGGGACCCCAAAAATCCCCCAGGACCTCAATTCCCTCCCTCAGGGACCCCCAAAAAGTCCCCGGGACCCCAATTCCCTCCCTCAGGGACCCCAAAAATCCCCCAGGACCCCAATTCCCTCCCTCAGGGAGCCCCAAAAATCCCCCAGGACCTCAATTCCCTCCCTCAGGGACCCCAAAAATCCCCCAGGACCTCAATTCCCTCCCTCAGGGACCCCCAAAAAGTCCCCGGGACCCCAATTCCCTCCCTCAGGGACCCCAAAAATCCCCCAGGACCCCAATTCCCTCCCTCAGGGAGCCCCAAAAATCCCCCAGGACCTCAATTCCCTCCCTCAGGGACCCCAAAAATCCCCCAGGACCTCAATTCCCTCCCTCAGGGACCCCCAAAAAGTCCCCGGGACCCCAATTCCCTCCCTCAGGGACCCCAAAAATCCCCCAGGACCCCAATTCCCTCCCTCAGGGAGCCCCAAAAATCCCCCAGGACCTCAATTCCCTCCCTCAGGGACCCCAAAAATCCCCCAGGACCTCAATTCCCTCCCTCAGGGACCCCCAAAAAGTCCCCGGGACCCCAATTCCCTCCCTCAGGGACCCCAAAAATCCCCCAGGACCCCAATTCCCTCCCTCAGGGAGCCCCAAAAATCCCCCAGGACCTCAATTCCCTCCCTCAGGGACCCCAAAAATCCCCCAGGACCTCAATTCCCTCCCTCAGGGACCCCCAAAAAGTCCCCGGGACCCCAATTCCCTCCCTCAGGGACCCCAAAAATCCCCCAGGACCCCAATTCCCTCCCTCAGGGAGCCCCAAAAATCCCCCAGGACCTCAATTCCCTCCCTCAGGGACCCCAAAAATCCCCCAGGACCTCAATTCCCTCCCTCAGGGACCCCCAAAAAGTCCCCGGGACCCCAATTCCCTCCCTCAGGGACCCCAAAAATCCCCCAGGACCCCAATTCCCTCCCTCAGGGAGCCCCAAAAATCCCCCAGGACCTCAATTCCCTCCCTCAGGGACCCCAAAAATCCCCCAGGACCTCAATTCCCTCCCTCAGGGACCCCCAAAAAGTCCCCGGGACCCCAATTCCCTCCCTCAGGGACCCCAAAAATCCCCCAGGACCCCAATTCCCTCCCTCAGGGAGCCCCAAAAATCCCCCAGGACCTCAATTCCCTCCCTCAGGGACCCCAAAAATCCCCCAGGACCTCAATTCCCTCCCTCAGGGACCCCCAAAAAGTCCCCGGGACCCCAATTCCCTCCCTCAGGGACCCCAAAAATCCCCCAGGACCCCAATTCCCTCCCTCAGGGAGCCCCAAAAATCCCCCAGGACCTCAATTCCCTCCCTCAGGGACCCCAAAAATCCCCCAGGACCTCAATTCCCTCCCTCAGGGACCCCCAAAAAGTCCCCGGGACCCCAATTCCCTCCCTCAGGGACCCCAAAAATCCCCCAGGACCCCAATTCCCTCCCTCAGGGAGCCCCAAAAATCCCCCAGGACCTCAATTCCCTCCCTCAGGGACCCCAAAAATCCCCCAGGACCTCAATTCCCTCCCTCAGGGACCCCCAAAAAGTCCCCGGGACCCCAATTCCCTCCCTCAGGGACCCCAAAAATCCCCCAGGACCCCAATTCCCTCCCTCAGGGAGCCCCAAAAATCCCCCAGGACCTCAATTCCCTCCCTCAGGGACCCCAAAAATCCCCCAGGACCTCAATTCCCTCCCTCAGGGACCCCCAAAAAGTCCCCGGGACCCCAATTCCCTCCCTCAGGGACCCCAAAAATCCCCCAGGACCCCAATTCCCTCCCTCAGGGAGCCCCAAAAATCCCCCAGGACCTCAATTCCCTCCCTCAGGGACCCCAAAAATCCCCCAGGACCTCAATTCCCTCCCTCAGGGACCCCCAAAAAGTCCCCGGGACCCCAATTCCCTCCCTCAGGGACCCCAAAAATCCCCCAGGACCCCAATTCCCTCCCTCAGGGAGCCCCAAAAATCCCCCAGGACCTCAATTCCCTCCCTCAGGGACCCCAAAAATCCCCCAGGACCTCAATTCCCTCCCTCAGGGACCCCCAAAAAGTCCCCGGGACCCCAATTCCCTCCCTCAGGGACCCCAAAAATCCCCCAGGACCCCAATTCCCTCCCTCAGGGAGCCCCAAAAATCCCCCAGGACCTCAATTCCCTCCCTCAGGGACCCCAAAAATCCCCCAGGACCTCAATTCCCTCCCTCAGGGACCCCCAAAAAGTCCCCGGGACCCCAATTCCCTCCCTCAGGGACCCCAAAAATCCCCCAGGACCCCAATTCCCTCCCTCAGGGAGCCCCAAAAATCCCCCAGGACCTCAATTCCCTCCCTCAGGGACCCCAAAAATCCCCCAGGACCTCAATTCCCTCCCTCAGGGACCCCCAAAAAGTCCCCGGGACCCCAATTCCCTCCCTCAGGGACCCCAAAAATCCCCCAGGACCCCAATTCCCTCCCTCAGGGAGCCCCAAAAATCCCCCAGGACCTCAATTCCCTCCCTCAGGGACCCCAAAAATCCCCCAGGACCTCAATTCCCTCCCTCAGGGACCCCCAAAAAGTCCCCGGGACCCCAATTCCCTCCCTCAGGGACCCCAAAAATCCCCCAGGACCCCAATTCCCTCCCTCAGGGAGCCCCAAAAATCCCCCAGGACCTCAATTCCCTCCCTCAGGGACCCCAAAAATCCCCCAGGACCTCAATTCCCTCCCTCAGGGACCCCCAAAAAGTCCCCGGGACCCCAATTCCCTCCCTCAGGGACCCCAAAAATCCCCCAGGACCCCAATTCCCTCCCTCAGGGAGCCCCAAAAATCCCCCAGGACCTCAATTCCCTCCCTCAGGGACCCCAAAAATCCCCCAGGACCTCAATTCCCTCCCTCAGGGACCCCCAAAAAGTCCCCGGGACCCCAATTCCCTCCCTCAGGGACCCCAAAAATCCCCCAGGACCCCAATTCCCTCCCTCAGGGAGCCCCAAAAATCCCCGGGCAGGCAGGGCGCCCTTTTGAGCTTACTCGGAGGTTACTCACGCTCTACTCCGGGGTTCCCCTGGGGTTACTCGGGGCTGCGGCGTCTCCTGGGAGGTTCCCCTGCAAGCGTTGGTCCCGCTTTATTCCAGGGTTACTCCAGGGTTACTCAGACTTTACTCCAAGGCAGCTCAGGCCCAGCTCTGCGGCCGTATCTGCCCTACTCCAGCCTTACTCCACGACTACTCAGCCTCTTCCCACTCGCTGCTGTAGTTACTCTGCTTCTACTCTTGATTACTCCCAAGTTACTCAGCCCTCCCTCCCCCCCCACCTGGGGAGGGTCTTACTCTGAGCTTTCTCAGCGCTTACGTCAAGGTTGCTCAGGACTCGGTTCCTACACAGATTTTACTCCAGAGTTACTCACTGTCAGGGCAGGGTCTTTACTCCGGGCTTACTCAGTTCTTGGTCCGAAGCTCCTTGGTACGTCGCCCCTACTCGGAGCTTACTCCGGGCTTCCTCCTGGAGGTCCTTACTCTGAGCTTACTCAGCACTTCCAGACAGAACTTACTCCAGACTTACTCACGTGGGGTCCTTACTCCAGGCTCGCTCAGCTCCCCCCTTTTGTGTTGTTTCCGGTACTCGATTGCTACTCCCGCCTTACTCCGAGGTTCCTCTGCCTGGTTCGCTCCTCTTTGCCTTCGCTCCGCGCTTACTCCGCCGTTACTCAGCGCTTCCGCGGGAGGCCCACGCTCGCTCCTCCTTCGCTCAGAGGTTACTCAGCCCTTGCTCAGAGGTCACTCAGCCGTCCCCGTTTATCGCCTCGGTCCCAGGTCCTCTCCTCCTCCAAGCTCTACTCCGGCGTTACCCAACTCTTGGCCTGCCTCGCCTTACTCAGAGGTTGCTCAGGCCTTACTAAGAGGTTACTCAAGCTCATCCCGACGCCGGTGTGCTCCACGCTCATCGCCGGGCTCGTGTGGTGGCCTTACAGCACTTGATGCTTACTCAGAGGTTACTAAGGCCTTAGAGGGCGGGTTTGGGGTTCCGCGGCGCTGCCGCCGCCTTTGCTACTCCACCTTTACTCAGACCCTACAAAGCCCCTCTTCCGCTTACTCAGCCCCTCCTCAGTCTCTCCTTCAGCCCCTCCTCGGCTCCTCAGCGGTCACTCAGCTGACCCTTTACTCACGCGTTACTTGGCCTCCGGTGTTCCCCGCTCCCCCTGCTCTTCCAGGCCTTTTCTCCGAGGATACTCCACGGATACTCCTCCTGCTCCTCCTCCGCCGCTTGCTGAGGCGTTACTCGCCCTTTACACTCCCAGGACGTGCTCAGCCCATCCTCTGGGGTCCGTAGCTCTTACTCCGAGGTTACTCAGCCCTTGCCGTCCTCCAGGATCTCGAAGTTACTCGAGGTTTGCTACGCTGAGGCGACTCAGGCGCTACTCCAGGCTCACCGGGCGGGAGGGGAGCAGCCCTTCCTCACGAGTTGCTCCGCCCTTACTCCGAGGTCCTTGCGCGCCCAGGGCCGCGCCGTCGTCACTCTGAGGTCAACCCTCGCTCTGAAGTTACTCACTCCTTACTCCGAGACCACTCGGCCACCACTCCTCCCCACAGTCCCCATGCTGGGACTGACCGGACGCTACTCCGGACTTACTCACGGTTTACTCCGGGCCGCACACAAGGGACGCTTTTCCACGGGCGGGACGGCGCGCTGCCGGCTCCCGGGTTACTCACACTTTACCCCGAGGTTACTCCCA
>NW_008238669.1:38348-38666 GCF_000691975.1 Corvus brachyrhynchos
CCCTCAACTACTACACGGATGAGCAGGGCCTGGAGCAGCACTTCAGCTCCTTCGGGCCCATCTCCGAGGGTGAGGCCCCCAAAACCCCCCCGGGACACCCCAAAAACCCCCCCGGGACGCCCCAATACCCCCTGAAACCCCCAAAACAGCTCCAGGACATCCAAAGCCCTCCCCAGGACCCCCCCAAAACCACCCGGGACCCCAAAAACCCCTTTGGGACACCCTGGACACCTCAAAACCCTCCCTGGGACACCCCAAAACCTCCCCAGGACCCCAAAAACCCTCCTGGGACAGCCCAGTACCCCTTGACCCACCCAC
>NW_008238669.1:38846-40143 GCF_000691975.1 Corvus brachyrhynchos
TAAACCACCTGGGCCACCCAAACCCCCCCCAGGACACCCCAAAAACCCCCCTGGGACACTGAGCACGCCCCAAAATCACCCCTGTGCCGCAGGCATCCCAATCTTTCCCCATAATCCTCCCCCAAAAACTTCTGGAATGCCCTGAATTCCTTTTTTGAGAGCATTTCCACCCCTCGAATCCTCCTGGAACACCCCAAAAACCCCCAGAGCTCCCCAAATCCCGCTCTGGCACCGTTGGTTTATGGGATTCATTTCGGCATCGCGCTCCCTTGTTTCAAGGCCCCGTTTTTGGGGGGTGGTCCTGAGCCTCCTTCCCCCTCCTCAGTGGGGGTTTTGGGGTGGTCCCAGCCCCTCCTGACCTCGCTGTCCCCCTCCCCACCCCCTGCCCTCAGTGGTGGTGGTGAAGGACAGGGAGACCCAGCGGTCCCGGGGCTTCGGCTTCGTCACCTTCACCAACCCCGAGCACGCCAGCGACGCCATGCAGGCCATGAACGGCGAGGTGGGCGCTCCTGGGGGGGTCTGGGGTCTCCTGGGGGGCCATTTGGGGTCCCTGGGGGGCCATTTGGGGTCTCCAAGGGGGTCTGGGACACTCAAAAACAGGTTGGGAGGGGCATTTGGGGTCCCTGAGGGGCCATTTGGGGTCTCCAAGGGGATCTGGGATGCCGTAAAACAGGTTTGGGGGGTATTTGGGGTCCCTGAGGGGCCATTTGTGGTCTCCAAGGGGGTCTGGGACATCATAAAATGGGTTTGGGGGGGTATTTGGGGTTCCTGAGGGGCCATTTAGGGTCCCCAAGGGGGTCTGGGACACTCAAAAACAGGTTGGGAGGGGTGTTTGAGGTCCCTAAGGGGGCATTTGGGGTCTTCAAGGGGGTTTGGGATGCTTTAAAATGGGCCTGGGGGACATTTGGGGTTCTCAAGAGAGTTTGGGACACCCAAAACCAGGTTTGGAGACATTTGGTGTCCCTGAGGGGACATTTGATGTTTCCAAGGGGATCTGGGATGCCATAAAATGGGTCGGGGGAGTATTTGGGGTCCCTGAGGGGCAGTTTGGGGTCCCTAAGGGTGTCTGGGACACCCTAAAGCAGCTTTGGGATGACCCCAGAGAGATTTGGGGGCCCTTTGGGATCTCAAGAGTCCCTCGAGAGAGAGGTCTGTGGGTATTTTGAGGGGGGGTCTGAGCCATTTTTAATGGGGTCTGGGGGCTGGGTGGGGCCTAAATGGGTTTGGGGCACTCAGAGGGGGGCTGGGGGATCCCAGGAGAGACCGAGGGGACCCCAAAATTGTCCCCAAACCGCGG
>NW_008238669.1:44359-44649 GCF_000691975.1 Corvus brachyrhynchos
GCTGCGGTCCGCCTGCTCCAGGCGCTGCTGGTGCAGCTCCAGCTCCCGGGATCGCCTGCGTCTCCTCTGCAGCTTCCGGATGTAATCCACGGACGCCTTCAGGATCGTGCCCTTGTTCCAGCGCATCTCCCTGCCAGGACCCGGATCACACCAGCATCACCCCCGGGATCTCCCCCAGGATCACCCCGATCCCATCGGATCCCACCATGGCAACCTCTGGATGCCCGGGACCCCTCCCAGTGTCCCTTCCAGGACCTGTCACGGGGGAAGTTTCCCTTCCAGGACCCCCC
>NW_008238670.1:0-7735 GCF_000691975.1 Corvus brachyrhynchos
TTTTTTTTTTTGTTTTTTTTTTTGGGGGGGGGGGAGTTGGGTTGTTTTGGTTTAGGTTTTTTTGTTTGTTTTGTTTTCTGGCTTGGGTTAGAAGAGAGAAATATTCAAATGTAGCATTAATGTGTTTAATTTCTAAGCTTTATTTAGAAACTTTGAAATGGTGAAAATATATAAGCATTATTGAAGGAAGAAAGTGTTATTGTTTGAAGTATTAAACTGTTATTTTCTTTCTGAGAATCTGCCTGGTATCTCTAAAAACACAGTGCTTTTTCGTTTAGCAGTAACAAGTACTGCTGCCTGTCTCAAGAGAAGCCAAAAAAAGCAAGATAAGAACTGTTCAGATAAGATAGGTGACACTTCTGTCAGTTCTCAATAGCTGGTGACCCAGATGAGGCGCTCCACAAAATTGAAAACAAACAAGCAATGTTGCTTTGTCCCTGTCCCCCAAGTCTAAGAAATCCTCTCAATGCCCTCAAGCTACTGTCTTTGTGAGGGAATCTTTTCTCTTGAGTGGAAGTTTAGAAAATGTTTTGTTGTACTAGTTATGTTAATTAAAGTGATCTTTGCTTCACAAGACAGGAATTCAGAAGGCTGTCCTGCTCTGCATAATTACCTGTCACAACAAGGAGAATCTATTAAGATGGAAAACTGAGATTGGTGTAAAATTCTGTTTTATCTGATCTGCAAGGTATATCAGCAGTGTATTTCATAGAACTTGATTGTATCTAAGACTTCAGGGGGCTCCTGGTATCATGTGAGAATACTTCTTTATAGAAAGAACTTGGTCTTTTCCTATTTATGTTGGTGAACCTACAGTGCTATTTTTTTGTTGCTTCCTAGAGCAAACCAGGTGTGAAATGTGCATATAACAGCACAGACTAAGCCTCTCTGGCAGCCTCATAGAGGAACCTGCTTTTAATAGTGGTTGATGATGACAACATTTTGCTGCCAGTCTGTCAGGTGTCCATGCAAGGTGGGTTAGTTTGAACCCCATGGATGGGCCCTGATCTGTGTTATCTTTACTTACAGACATGGATACTTGTTATTACAAGAGATACAAATAACGCATTCAAAAAATTGGGACATCTGGGACATTTTATCTTGCTCCTGGAGGAAAAGGTCAACTGCTTTACAGCCTGTTTCTCTTAAATAGCAGTAAACCCCAGTATGGACTGAAGACAGTTCGACTGCCATTAAAATACATCGATTCAGGTCTAACATAGCTGTGGGGTTTTAGTTGTGTACATAAATACGTAACTGTAGATGGATGTTTAAGTGCTCCTAGTGTAAATATAAATATACAGATGCATACACTGGGCATATGTATGCATGTCTAGAGCTGCATAGAAAATGTATAGCAGGCAAAGGACTTTCTGATACAATGAAATGAATGGCTTTATTAAGATCTTAGTTCCTCACTAATTAAATACTGAGAAGTAGAAGAAATTGTATGAAAGACTTAAGCTGGGATTTCAAATAGATGTGTATGGGTAGTCAGTGTGAACTAAAATCTGAAACAGAAGAGTCTCTATAAAGATCCGTTGAACTGTGTCCATATATATCACTGGTTTTTCTTGTCTCAAGCTTCTTTTATTAGGGTTTGTCATTGTGCAGTTTTAGGAAAGTTAATATTTAGCACAATTTAGCAGTCTTAAGGAAAACAATTGTTTTAATAGGAGAGATTTCTTTTTAAGAGGAAAAAATGGTCTTGCGTCAATGATACGGACTCTCATCCTCCTGCTTCAATATTCAATTATTTTGGTTCTTCTAAATTGTCAGCATCATGTGCATATGAAATTGGTGTCTCAAGTAAAGTAATATTTTTTGAAGTTTTGCTCAATTGTAATTTCAAATTTTTTGTTTGGCTTCTGTGGGTTTGGCTGGGTCTGCATACACAAGTGCATGAACTGAACTGTTATTATCAGCCAGTGCTTGTTCAGTTTTTCCCCTTCTACTGTTTGTGGCCTCTAAGTTTTGCTTGTCTACTGTCTTCACAAAGCAGTTTTTCTGCAGAGTCCCTTTAAATTACCCAGCATAACAAACCTGAGTATTACAAATGTGTGCACTAAGGAATGTGTCTTACTGGCCATCAAAATAGATTTCACATGTTAGAAATTGGACAGTATAGCTACCGTTCTCAAATCTTGCTTTTGCCAAGTGTCCTTGAGTTCAGTTTTTTAAAGTCACAATGAGTTACTGACTAGTTGGCATTTGATAAATGTGACTCTTTATCCTCACAGGCCACTACAGGCTTGTTTTGAGAAATACTTGTCCAAACATCCCCATTATTTATTCTTCAAGACATAAAATGTGACACGAGGTGCTGTGCCTATTATCTCCCACTTAGACTTGTTTGGTTTTTTTCCTTTGAGAGAAACCTTGACCATTTTATTAATTGACCTGGTAAATGCTTTGTCAATGTATTAAGGTCCTTTTATTAGTGTTTCTGTTGTTTGGTTTTTTTAACTTAAAATCAGGGAAATAGTCTGTATTGTATGATTTATATGGTTGGTACTACTCCAGAAGAAAGCTTAATTGTTGAAATACTTCTGAGTTCCAGTTTTCTGATTTTTGAGTAGTCTATGCTAAGTCCTGAGGAGAAACTTGCTGAAGAACTGCAGGATTGAAGGAGAGCAGAACTGACATAAAGTAAAGCTCTCTTGGGAAATCTTATAATAGTTAAGCAAGTGCAGCAGGATTTGAGCAGTGCTCTTTAGTCCATTTGTTCATGTGTGGATCCCAGGGTGCATGAGATTGCACCTGTCATGAGAGCCAGGAATTGGGAGCCAAGATTGTTTAGAGATGTGTCTGTAAGAGAAGCCAACTGCAATCCGCTGGTTCCTGGTGACTTTAAAGGTACCTGGTTCAGTGTTAGTCCTATCTTGTACTAGAGGAAACTATTGATTAGTTGGCCAACAGCTTGTTGTTGCTTTGAAGGAGAACTTCGCCAAACTTTAGGGAACAGTGGGACTGTCATTAAGAAAGAGATGCAATGTGCTATTCCAAGCACTTTATCTTGGTTTTAAGTGCTGAGTTCTTGGGTTTTTTTGCTAAGAGTAGGAGAGCGTCACATAAATCTTAAAACTTCTGGTGGTTGATGAGCTTTTATTTATTTAATCAGGGCAGTGCGTGCTACAGAACTGATAGCAAAGGGATCAGGGCTGTGAATATTTTTTAATAGATGTTAACATGCTGCTGTATTGTTGGGAGAAACTGGAGATTGCTTTGCCAACACCTTCTGGGAACCTCTGCTTGGCTATGTGGCAGACAGACCTTTTGTGAATCATAGGAGAATTGCCTTTGAAATAAAGCCTCTTGGTGGCAGGCTTTTTTAATCTGCTGCACTGACAGAATTGCTCCATCTTGTCCTCTTAATGCAACTGTGTGTGCTAAATCTGCCTGAAGGGATCTGTATCCAGGAGAGAAGGAAACAGTGATGCCTCTGAAAGGTGCTTACTTTCTTTTGTGAGACAAAATAAACTTTCAGTGGCTTTGTGGGGCTGCAGCTGGCACTTTTGAGTTATATACTCGTCTTACATAAACTTAATGCACACTTTGAATCTATCATTAGAGAAAAGAATGGAAATCTTGACTATAACTTGGAGAGGCAAACAGCGTATGCTGTGTATAATTGTCGGTTTCCTTAAAAACAATGTTTCAGAGTCCATTGCTCCTGAAGGTGATGGCAGAGATACCAGAACTCCTCTGCTGGGCTTCAGGGGTGGAGGGATGAATGCAGTGTTTGCCGGTGGCCTATGTAAAAGGTGAGGTGATGAATATACTGAGTTGCATGAAATAGCATTTACAGAACTTGCAAAGAACAGCTTAAGTTGTTCAAGTTTCCTCTCCTGAAGTGTTTGTGATTTGGTATCTCCTCTCTGAAGAGTACTTAAGTAGTTTTTTTCCTGTGTGCGGAAAGGTGTTGAAGAAAGAAGCAGCTATGAAGAGGGCAAATTGAACAGCCAGTCTGGCCAATGGCAAGTAACATCTTCAAAGTTTACCTGCAGCTTGTAAATTAATAATGCCAACTCTTCCTTGTACTGAAGTCAAGGAAGCAGCCACTAAAACATAAACCTGGTGACTCCAAAGAGAGATGGCAGACATTTTAATTGGTATCTTTTTCCAGAGGTCTTGAAGGAATATACTTCCTTGAATGATCCAGGAATATTTGCACACAAGTCTTGAAGGCAATCTGTGGTTGCTTAAAGTATTTCCAGTGTTTTTCTATACTGCAGCTCCAAATTGGTTGGAGCCTGTATTCTGTCTGCCTTTGGAAAAGATGCAGTGGATTCTAGCATAAATTAAATTTCTCTGTGAAAATATGAGTGAGGAAATTGAGGCTTGAAAACACTCAGATTCAATTGTGATTAAAATTCAGTGACAATTTAAGCAATTAGTAGTACACTGGAATATTCACATTTAAGTAGCAGCTGATCCTGTAGTGCTTGAAACATGTCAGTAACATGTTAGGGAAGACTTGAGTGGAATCCAAGTATTAGATGTGTTTGGGCACTGACGTGACTCTGAGGGAGTTTTAGATTCTCTTAGCCACCAGTAGTACCTTAGTACGGTTTCTGCAGGCAGTGGTCCTGTTTCAAACACATCAGAACTTCATTTGCCCTACTGAAAATGGAGCAATGTGGTATGAAGAGAAGTGGGTGTTGTTTGAAATATTATTCTTGTATTTGTGGAACTTAAGCGTTGTGCTGGGGAAGAGCCACCAAAAGAGCTGTTAGACAAACACTGAAAATAGGGAATTGAGATGAGGTGTGGATTTTTGGTGTAGCTACCTAAGGGGTCTCCCTTGTTGAGGTAAAGAAATATTTTCAGATAATGTAAAAGAGGTGAGATTATTTTGCTGCTGAACTATGCTGTGCCTGCAATAGCCTTCAGGGTGCCGTGCTGACCAAGATCATCACTGCCAACTTAGTAGCCTGTGATTGATAACCCAGGTTTCTTATATTCAAGTGATTGGTGGTGAAAGTGTGCCTGAATTCCTTTAAATGTTAGTGGTGATGAGTAGTTAAACAGGAGACTGTGCACCTAAAAACAGCTGAAGAAGGTCAATGGTATGATGGTGGTGGGTGTTGTGGATATGCAGCAGTTGTGGAGTACAGTAAGTCACTGGCAAGAAGAGCAGGTTCTGTGACACATGGAACCAAATGTAGCTTTTATTTCTAATTTCTAGCTTGTGCCAGCTGTTGTTTAGCTATTATGTAGCCTTCCCTGGAGGGTGTTTGCTGCAGGTTATAACTTCATGGAGCTTCTGCTAAGAACAAAGTGGGGAGATGGACAAGGTGGAAAATGCTGCAGTAGTCAATTGCATCTCTTCAGGTTTATATAATTTTCAGTGCTTGTATTATTAGAAAGATGTAATCCTATGCATTTTCTTTTATTTAGAGCAAAGACAGGATAAATAGAGATAAATCTGCAAGCAATTTAAAGCAAGTTGTGAGGAGCAACATTGCTTTAAACAGGTTCAGGTGGGGCAGGAATCATATTCCTGTTATGTTTTGGAAGAAGGGCCAAGATGACACTGATAACTGAGGGCAAATCAGCTGTGTTACGTACTGTGTAGAGAAAATAAAACTGAAATGTAGCAAGTAGTTCACAATTTACAGTTCCACAAAATGACAAGAGCTGGCTGTAGGTCCATCAGTCTTGTGGCTGTTACGGTGTTAATGATTTTTCAATTGCATTGCTTTACAACTTCAGTCAATGAGACAAAAACTAAGCTGGAGCAGGTAGTGAACCATCCCATAAAGGTGCTCTGTGCTTTGCAAACATGTGCTTTAGAGAGCACCTATGGAACATTCTGAATCCATTTTTGGGAAGAAGCTGTGGTCCCAACATTTCCTATCACTTTCTCAAAAATGATACAAAGATTCTATGCCTCTTTATTCTGCCCTTCCCTCCTCCTCATTTTTCTTCAGACTGCTTTTATGTGTACATGCCTAAATATAAATTGTCATATGCATGTGTATTATACAGGTGATATGGATGTCTTGGTTTCTTGACACTAAACAGATTTAGTATGTATTTTGTGGGAAAATGTGTGTATAAATGTACACAATCCCACAGCTTTTTATGCTGTCTATACTTGCAAGAAAGATCAAGTGAGTTGATGCAGGTGTAAATTACATGAGTATAGAAATAGACTTTAAAGTGTGCTTTATGCATCATATTCTTGAGAAGTCTTAGGCAGAGTGAAAATTTTTCATTTGACCCCTAGTAGAGGGTTTTAACTCATATTTTAACTGAGAATTTAATTTGGATGCCTGAAAAATTTGTGTATTGCAGCTTCACCTCTCAAGTCAGTACTAACAAGGAGAGCAGATTGCAGTGTGTGTCCATCTGAAGCAGCTCAAGTTTAATGCTGGTCCATTAAACTTGGGTCTGCTTCACAAAGTCACCCAAACTGGTGGCTCCAGCCTGAGTGTGTCCTGTTCAGATATGTCTGAGTTCAGTGGTACTCTTAGCTGGGTTATCAAGAGCAAATAGTAATTTCCTGGAGGTTTTTTTAGTCTTGTGTGTGTTGGTTTCTTCCCCCCCCAGTAGTAAATGTGGACCATCCTTGCTAGATTATACACATGTAATACGATTGCTTGTAAATCCACGTTAATGGCAGGGTGAAAGGAGTTTAAATATCACTGTCTTAACTTTTTCTGTTTTGCATTGACTGTTTAATTTTTAAAGAAATAGACATCTCTGTACTAGGAACAAAAGCTCTGATTCCCCTTTATATGTATGTACGTACAAACTTGTACAAAATACAAATGCTTTTTAAAAAGTGATTTGTATGTTCCTGTATTTACTGACATGAGTGAGGATCTGAAGTATGATTTGTGTTGGCACAGTCTGTAGGTGTGAAGGATTTAGGGATTTGTTTGCTCTTTTACAGTTCAAAAGAGACCTAGTCCTACCTTTTGTCATTCCCATGAAAGAAAATAACCAAAGACTGAAACTTTCTGGAGACGTGATACACACGGTTTTGTGGTTTAGTTTCTCATTAAACTTATTGAATTACACTGCGTTTAACAGAGATTGGAAACCTGCATATAGGGATGTGTCAATTGGAAAACTCCATGTTAAGGAAATTGAAATTAACTTTAAATAAAAATATGGAACTTGAATGTTAACAGAAGTGCTGTAAAAAGCAGTAACTGTTGAGAGTATTTGGAAGACATGAAGGCATCTGGAATTAGGAGCAGTAGAAAGTGTCCCTGTGGCTGGCAAGAGCCTCGTGAATGAACAGGAATGTTTAGGGGATGACTGAACACCATGAGTGATGGGAACGTATTGTATCTTTTGTGTTTTAGTAGCCTTGAGAACACTGTCGATACTAAGGAAGTACTAAAGTTGAAATCGCTGTTCCAGCTGAAAGCACTACTGGAATAGTTTCAGAAATGAACAGATGCTCTTTAACCTTTCAAATCCCATTTTGTTGTATGTTACCACTTTGGATAGGAATGTTTTAAAATTGCTCTTAAGTACACAGAAGTAACAAAACCTGTCCAAACAAGCAAACTTTGTGTACTTTTACCAAAAAACCCCATATAAATAGAAGCTGCCCATCAAAGGGGTGAAAATGCTAGTACAAAGAATTCCCCCATGTGGAACAGCATTTCCAGTAACAAGAACTAATTGCTTAGAGCACCAAACAAATAATTAGTTTATAGACAGAATCCAGAAATGCAGATCATTATGTGCTGTATCTTTTGAAGATGATTTGGTA
>NW_008238670.1:7767-46515 GCF_000691975.1 Corvus brachyrhynchos
AAAAGCAGATGCACAAGCTATTTATACAGCTAGTACTAATGACTTAACCTAAATTTGTAATCAGTCAGACTTTTCTTTGGCAATGTATATGGTTTAAGGATAAATGAGTACAGGTGGTTTTAGAATCAGAGCTGAAGCAGCAGAGCATTAGTAAGGGTTCAGCTGCTCTTGATTGAGCCACAGTCAAGAACAAAAGACCCCTATGACTAATTACAGAAATATTGTTTCATAATGCTTTCATTTATGATCACTAAATTAATTCTAATTCTCACTGGTAGATAAACTGTTCTTAATTGTTTATGGTAACACAGAATTGGTTCTGTTGTATGTGATAGGGTAGCCTTAAATATAATCCAGAAGCTTTGTAAAACGTAATTTTTTTGTTGCTCGTAACCTCTGTGAACCTTGCATTTATGGGTCAATTTCTGTGAGAAGTCTTCTTAAATGATTATAAGTTTGTCCAGACTCTATGAAGGATAATGTAAGACTTAAGAAATTCACGTAAATTGTATTTGCAGTGAGTTTAATATTTTAATTATGTGTACAAAACCACATAAAGTTTGTGTGGGATTTCTTTTTAGGTGTGGTAACAAAGGGTGCATTTGTGCAGAGTGCATTTTACCTGTTGAATGAGGTTTCTGTTTTTAGTGATGGACCCAGTGCTCAATGAGCAGTTTTAGAACAAGGTTTCTTGCAGTATCTACCTTGAAACAACAGTATTTCTATATGATGGGAGAGAAATCAGTTTCACTACCTGTCCTAAACTGATCTTATCAGAGACTAAAAATGGGGTGGATAGAAATTCCCTGTATTCCAAAATAATGGCTCGGTGTTGTACTGATAATGTGAATTTTGATGTGCAAAAAGGTTATGTACTGGAGTTCTTCCTGATTTTTCTCTCTTTCTGTGACTGGAAGCAAGAGTAGGTGGTATGTTTGCCAAATCATTTCCTTCAGTTTAAACAAGTGAAACAGAAAACAATTCCATAATACACCTTATAGAACTGAGAGTCAGATTAGGGTGCTCATGTGGGGAAGAGACTCTGCCTCTGCCTGACTTCAGGAGAAATACTGAGGTATCTCACCTTGCAGTCTTTGTGTCTGGGGAAGGGTTCATATGTTGTAGTTACAGAGTAGAAAAATGTGCATTTTTTAGAAAGTCTAGACAATGTCTGAGTAGACTGAAGCCTGACAGAATCTTGGTGATTGACAACAAGAGTGACAATTAATTCCAGCTGTGTCTGTGTTCTTGTGAAATTGATACCTTCTTGCAAAAGACTGGAATGAGATCATCACCGTATTTTCTTAGGCTTTTGAATAGTAACCACTAAAGGTCAGCACTGTGCTGGATTATGTTTGAATCACTCATGATCTAATGTTTTGCATCCAATTACCAATCTCCTGAAAAACCTTTTCCATGCAGTCCTGAATTACTCTGTTTTTATAAGTGCTGCTATTAAATGCTTATGCTGCTTACAGAGAATGCCAGTGTGAAAAGATTAATTTTTCTTCTCTATAGCCTGGTTCATGTAGTCCTATCTAGAGTCCTGGAAGACATGGCTTTTGCCTAATCAATAATCACTTCCAATTTTCTAAGTGCCTAAAAAACTGACAGTATCCACATAAACTCTTTGAGAGGGTTGGTATGCAATAATAAATGCTTCTAGGGTTCCTTAGTAATTAAAGTTTGGGGAAAACTCTGCCCCAAACCAAAACCAGCAAACAGTACCTGCAGAGTGTTGGTTTATTTTATTTTTAATGAATCAAAAATTAGTCCTCACTTGTTCTGTGGCTAAAGATCTCTGAAGAATTGGGCAGATGATGATGTAGAACACCAAGAGTAATTAAAGTAAAATTCAGAAATTAAGGAAAGGAATAGTTTAAACTGACAAGAATTACTCTCTTGTGCTCCTTATTACAGGAGATTTTCCAGGGGACATTAAAATATAATGTACTTTCTTCAGCATAGTGGCAACTCAATTTCAAATCAGCAGTGATGGACATGGGCAATACCATGATGTTCATGAAAACCCCTTTGGTTTCCAAGTGATGGTAAATTGGAGCAATGGGTCAGTTGCCACTAGCAGGAATTGAACTAGAGGGTGTAACAAGTTGCTTTCCTGGTTTGTTGAGACTTTTTTTCTGTTTAGTTTGTGCCTGATGTGTGGCCTCTGTTCTAGTCTTTAATACAGCTGGTTTAAATGTGCTACTGGCAAAACCACTGATTCAGGATTCAAATACAGTGATTTTACAAGTGCTTTTTACCTTTTAGCTGCCCCTTATCATACTGCTCATGTTCTTGGAAGACATGACTTTGCTTTTATGAACTGTTTTATGTTCTTATTTCCCTGGTTCTTATGTGTCTGTTGCTAACAGGATTTGGTTTCCTGTTTGAATTCGGTATGTAGAGAAGTTAAAGGGGTGGTTTTAAAAACTATTAGTTTTTACAGATTTCTAATTATTTGGGGTGCCTTGCTTACTTGCACTACCGTTACTGTTTCAAAATTTCACATTAGTCATAAGTGTTGATGGAAATCTATTCCTTTCTTTTTACTGAACAGTAAGCCTTGAGCTGATGCAAAATTTAAAAATCTTGAGCTGATTTAGTTCTGCTGCATTTTTAGCTCTGAAATGATACAATGGTATTTTGAATGTAAATTGAATTTTACCATGGAAAAAGCTAGTGGATTGACAACTATCATTCATTAAGACTACAGTTTAAATAGCATAGTTTTTAGAGAGAGTTCTTTATCACTTTCTAAAGCTGGCCTTGTGAGATTATGCTGCTGTACTCAATTAGACAATAACAGAAGAATTTGGCACAGCTTTTTATGCTGCTTGACTACCATAAAAGCTGTGCTGATGCCTCTGAAAGAGAGCTTTTAACTTCTCAGCTTTCTGGGATAATTTACTGTCTGTCTTGATAGCATTGTAAAAAAGGAGAATGAGATACTTATGATAAAAACAATTACTGAACGAGTACTGATGCATGACTTGGCATAGGCAGGTTGTACCTTGATCTGGTGGGAAGCTTTCTTCTCCCCACAATTTACCTGGTCTTAGGCCAGGTGGTTATTGAGAAGGACTTGCATGCATTACAGAGGAAAGGCTGTTTTTCCCCTATTCCAGCATGTTTTGAGTCCTAGTAGCAGCACTCATTCTATGTGCATGCCTCCATGGAACACCTGCTATTCTGCATGAAGGTTTTGATTCTGATTAGCTTTTCAGACATGGCTGTTTAGGGTGAGCAGCCTTTTGGCTAAGATTTGTCGCATTTTATTCTGAGATCTTTTTTCCCTATAAACTCCATTTTAGTCAAATAATTTCATTGCCCTGTGAGTGTCAGAAACCAGAGTGAAGCTATTGTCTTTTGCATTGATGCTGTCGGCAGTGTGTAACTTGAAGCAGAAAATGTGTCAGTTGAAACTTCTAAGGTCTAAACTTGAAACAGAAAATATTTATTTGAAAAGGAGACATTTGCACATACCAACTAGGAAATATTCACTAGCTTTAAAGAGATTAGGATATTGTGCTGATTTTTAGGGAAGTGGTCTTCTCTTAAGCATATAACTATTGTCTGCTTTTAGTGTCCAAGTCTGAGCAGATACCTGCACTGGGTAATCTCCAGAACTTGCTTCCCACCTCACCTGCTCCTGTGATCCTGTGGCTGCCAAATACAGAGATTGTCTGCTTATACTTCTGTATGGATTTCTTGTTCATAGTTTAGTAAGAAAATTAGTGCATTTCTCAGAAATCCCAAACCTGCAGTATGCATGTCAGGCAAAACTTCCAATATCTGGGTAGGCCTTTGTGTAGGAATGAAGCTGGGGTTTGTGCTAGTCTTCTTGGCAGTAAGCTAGTCCCTAGTTCCGCTTAATGTTATCCATCTGTAGACCCCCTATTTCAGCGGTCTTTGTGAACTAAAGTGAGTAGGAGGGGACAACCAGGTATTCCGGAGTGGGTTGCCCTCACCTAGTACTGTTGATGGCTTGAAATTTAAACTGCTGTAAATTCTTGAGTCATCCTATTGCAGCAGCTGTTGCTTCTGGGTCTCTGCTAGGCACCTACAGTAGTCAGTGTCTCTTGAAATACTGGTACAGTGCTGTCTTGGGAGTGGCTTTCTTCCAGCCCCAACCCTAATCAGGAGCATCCAAGAAGTCAAAACAGCAGCTTGCCAGAAGATGTCAGCCTTGCATGTGTAATGTATGCAAGAGACAGTGGCAGTACTGCTCCCACAGCTTTGCTGTCCCTCTGCTAACCCCACTGAATTGCTTCTGGTGCTCTGTGAAAGGCAGCACTTGGATGAAGCTCTGTCTTGAGGCTGCCAGGCACTGGGAAATGACTTCAGACACTAGCCTACATGTTGCTCACAGTGCTGCCTCTTTGTGCTGCTTGAAACAGAAAATGCAAGCTCCCTGACAAGCTACCTAGATAAATGGCCTCAGATGGTCCTAACAATCGGCTAATAATCTGATACAAAATCTGTTTCTTGTGTCCTGATCTGTTGTGTGCCACTAGTAACCTTTTAACAGTAATTTAAAGCAAAGCAAACTATTCCCCTTTAGCACTTGCCACTGGTTAATAATTTCTCACAAAGCTAAGACAAATGTGCAGCAAACAACTTAGGTTTCAATATTGAATTTTTTGCTTCCAGTAAAATTATTCTTGGAGGAGAGGGTAAAATTTTGCTTAGAGTCCCTGTCAGACTGGGTGAGAAAGCAGCTGGCATTTTTGTCAGGAGTGTGATCTCTAAAAGTTACAGATATTGAACCTAGTAGAGTTTGATCACTCCAATAGTTTTATTTTATGATACTCTGTCTGAAAACGTTAATTTTTGGTAATACAGCTGGATATAGGATTTCTTAATATAACCTTCATCTGGGAGATAAAACAACCTCTCTTCCTCCTGAAAAATATGCCTGCCTATGCACCCTGCTCTTTATGCATGTAATAGTAAATTGAAGGTCATTTTACAGCAGGGTGGTTCATCTCTTTGATCTTCACATTTTCTCATAATGGCCGATTCAGAGGGGTGGCTGTCACTGCATGGCAGGATGAACAAAATGGATGTGTACCATGTGATATGGCAAAAATGCGGCTACAAAAGCATCTATTGACCTCCAAATTGAGTAGGTTCTGTATTTTATGACCTATGCAATCATTAGCTTCAAAAATGCATTATGGTATGAAGAGGCGCTTCAGAATATTAACCACTAGGACTGAGGATATCCTGTGTTCTCTACTGCTCTCTTGATGTACATGAGTGACTGTAGTGAGCATTAGCTTTTGGAGGAGAATGAGAAAATCACATGTTGAGGAAAACTGAGCATCTTAAAAACTCGTGGGTTGTTGGTGGCCTTTTTTTTTTTTTTTACTGTAAAAGCTGTCTTGTCAAAATCACACAAAATTCAGATTTATTTTCTCTAGACTGACTGATATTCCAATGACTTTGAGGGAGAAGGGGAGCGGGAGGGAAAAGAGAATAAAAATGTCTCAGGGGTATAAAGGAGTCTGTGCACTAATGAAAAATTAAGTAAAACACAGGCTAACCTCCCTATAGGGAAATGGGAGACTTTTGCTTGGGATTTGCTAATATATTCATTTAAAAGCAGGGAACTGCAATAAAGGGAGAGAGAGAAGGTAGATTCCATGGCTTCTCTGCTCTGCAGTTCAAATTAGAAGCTCTTGCAGTTCATTTTAAGCACTCCAGAACTAAGATGTAGGAGTAACAAGGGCTAAGTAGAAGAGGACAAGACATAAATTATTCTGTTTCCTTTTTGTCTCATTTCTCTGATTCTCTGTTGGACACAAGACAATAGGCCAAAGTTGCCAGTTGGGAAATCTAGGCTGAGCTTGAATTATAAAAGTGTTGTGCTTGTACTGTCAGAACCTTCTTAGAGCATCTCTACCGTGTGATTGAATAATAACATTTGTGTGGGGCACCCTCATGGCCAAGTTACTGAAGGAAAAAGCAAACACTAACAAAGTAGATGTGGCTCTCAGGTACTCTGCAGGCATTGTCTCAGTGTGATTATAACATTTTCATTCAAGGCATGTCACTTGAGGATGTTGGTCTCAGCTAAAGTTTCTTAAGAACTTTAATTTCAACACAAACTTTCATCCAAGAGCAAGGAAACTTTGGAGAGGTGGGAAACTGATCACTCCTGGATTTTACACTCTTCTTTGCTAGTAACTTTTCCTTCCCAACATGACCATATCCAACTGAGATTGCTGTTATTTGCTGCCTCCATGTGAGAGGTTTATATTGTATGCGATTTTGTGAAAACTCCCTTTTTGCTCTTTGTGTCAATGATTACATTTTCCCTCAAGTTTGCTGTACTACTCCTTTGTTTCTTGTTAAATGATCCAAGGACTACCAAGTAGGTCTGTGTGACCTGTGTGGTCAGGCAGTGCCTTGTTACAATGATTGTCTTACATGATAAGAGAAGCAGTGATTGTGTAGGTTCTGTTCACATTCTCTTACTGGTTGAAATGGGATGTTACGGTGCCTCTAGATTTTACTGCTACTGTATTTAAATTCTTCTATATAATATCTGTCAGAGGTTACATTTAGTTTCTGGAGATTACTGGTATTTCTGCAAGGTAAGTGCTTTTCCTCAAAAAAACCCATCAGTTGTACAGGCTCATGGCTCAGAGTTGCCCATAAAGAGCTGTAGGGATGCTATGTGGCTTGAAGTCCTTGTGTTGCTTCATGTGGTATTCTTGTTTTCCAGTGTAAGTGGTGTAAGAAATGAATTGTGCTTTTATTTAATCACAATCCATGTGGTATATTTTGGTCCATGGTATTGGCTCAATTCTCTGGTGGGGTAAACATGAATTAAGTAGGTATTAGGAAGAAGTATGGACTTGACATAATAGATTAGACCTTTGAGCTTCTCTGTTAGATGACAATGTCTCCAACCATAGCTGATACCTCACAGGGTAGCGATGTCAGACAGGTTTTTTAAAGCATTTTGCAATCCCGATGCATGCTTTACTACAATTGAAAAAGAAAATTGAACATTATAGTTGTTCAGAATTTAAAAGAAAGAGAAATCTCACCTTGAGAAATAGATGAGTGAGAAATCCTTGTTTAAGAAAAGGGCTTTTTATTTAGTAGTATTGGAGATTTACTTGAACAAAACTGTAGCCTGTGAAGAGCTGTAAAAAGTAGTACACAGTTCTGGCAGTTGTGGAAAAACCTCAAATTTATGAGTTCTTGCAGATACTTTAGCTATCTTATTATTGTAATTAGAATTTACTGAAGTCATTCATTTAGTCAATTATTATTCAGTTATTCTGAGTATTATTTTGCACTGGTAACTTGGTACTTTCCACAGTGAACTTGTCTAATTGGCCTTAATTACATGGTGTATTGAAACATTCTTTTTTGGGGTATTGGGTTTTTTTAGAGGAACAGGACAGAATAGTGCTAGTGGCAAAACATATTGCTTGGATTTATATAGAGGATTTTTAGGGCAGTTTTCAAAATGTTTGTTTTGTTTTTTTTTTTTTTCAATTGG
The DNA here is from genome assembly GCF_000691975.1 of Corvus brachyrhynchos. Lineage (NCBI taxonomy): Eukaryota > Metazoa > Chordata > Aves > Passeriformes > Corvidae > Corvus > Corvus brachyrhynchos. The sequence goes on from NW_008238670.1 coordinate 15,290, forward strand.
TTTATGTACAGTAATCGATCTGGTTAGAAAGGTTTGCTCTATAATGGCTAGGCTACTCCGAATGTGTTCTTAGTCTTGGATTGGGTGGAAATGTGTCTACAGAATATATATAGAATGTATAGTGGAAGCTGGGAGATGATTATTAACCCTGAACACCGATACTGTTTGGTTTGTCATGGGAACATAAGTATCATTTTGGAGCAAAAGAAATTCAGTTTAATGAATTCTAGTTTCCTTATGTAGTAATCAAATATATTGCGCTTTCATAGGATGAATGAAATCATTCAGTGTAAACTGGAGTTTATCCAATGAAAGTTACTTGAAGAAATAACCATATCAGGAAATTTTAAGTAGTTTGTTATATGGGTGTACTTAGGAATTTATATAAGTTAGAGAAATACAATTATTCCGGTTCTCTTAAATTGGAGCTGTAGTAGCTTCCATTGGATAGAAATAATTGCTGTGTAGTCTCAACAGTCATGTGTAGGGGTGAGCAGCTGTGTGTACTGAGGAAATCACAGAAATATTATTGACTAATGTAACAGTAGGAGGCACTTGAAAGAAGGATTGTGAATTTTTGGCAAGTAAATTTGCAGAAAAGTGATTTCCATTAGAGAGTCTAGTGGGAAAAAATAATATATTCAGTTGGATTTTGAGTGGCTAGTGGCAATTTTCCTTGCTGTTTGGATACTGTGGTCTTGCTTAGCAAATGTGCTTTATCAGTTGGCTGGACAGCAAGCCATTCCTTCAGAAATTGCATTGTATTTGAAACATGAGGAGGGAAAAAGCTATTGGAAGTGATGCTACTTGAATAGATGTTCAACTACTCCTGTTTGCAGCAACCTTCCAGCACATTTCACTGAAAGGAGTGAAACTGAGAAGATGGGTTGCTGCCCCTGAAATCAGGATGCCAGTTTCCATTCAGTCAACAGTAGCAATCCTATTTGCTTTCTTTTTACTTCGTCCTTCATGGTTCCCTTGCTGTCATCAAGAATGAAAGGCCCAGGGAAAAATGCTCTTTTCTTTTTCTTGGAGACTTAAGTTTGATGTGAGAATAAGTTCAAGCTTGAACTTTTAAGCTCACCTTTTGACTTCTTTGCTTTCTGTAGGTTGTTCTTAACAGCAAATGTTAAGCAAAAAATCACCATGTGATGTATGAAACAAGACTTGAATAATAATAAAGAAGGATCAGATGGTGAAATTTGTAATAGCTCTGCTGAGCTCAGAGAGAATAAACTGGCTGTTTTCTCTAGATATATACAAGAAAGCCTAGATAAATAATCACTAATGAATACATCTTATATTTCCTGTTTGACTTGTTCAAGGATACCTTTGTATTTTCTTTTTCCTTGAATTAATTTATTATCTTCAAGTTGTTGACTAAACTTTTGTGAGTATCTTGCAAGCTAGAGTTTGTGAGCAGTTGCCTGGGACTCTATTCCTTAAGCACTATGCAGGCTGTGTTGATTTAAAATGTCATATGACCCAGCTATCCTTGATTATGTAACTTTCAATCTGCAGAGCCGGTAGACTGAGCAGTGAAAAGATGCTTTAATCAAGTCACCAAGGTGCAGCATATCAAACATGGCTTGTTATGATGCTAGGAAGAGTAGCCCTTATGACACTACGAATGTAGGGTTGCCTACTTAGCACAGCTTTTCTACTGGAGGGGATTGCAATGTGCCTGATTGCCACCTCGCTGTGGAAAATGGAAATCTTCAACCAACAAAGCAGTTCTTACTGCTTTGATTCATAAATGCTGCTTCAGTGCAACGTGAATAATGAGGCAGCAACCCATCACTCTGTAGTCCCTTGTTCCTCTGGGAGACAGGGTGTGTACTTCATGATCTGTCATTGTGGGGATTTCCTGCCCATAACGTAACAGAAAACACTGTCCCTGCTTCCTCCCCTTCCCTGTAATTATTAGAATTTGCCATGTCTTACATAATCTCAGAGAAGAGAATGGCCTAAGGTTACCTGGCCTGGAGTTTGAGTATAATCTCACCTCTAAAAGAGCTGTCCTTCCTTGGATACTTTATTTTTGTTGACTTTTTCCCCACCCCCCCCCCCCCCCTAATTTTTGCATGGAAACAGAATACAACCTTAAAACTGGCCAGTGTGTCTTAATCTTCTCTGGCTTTCCTCTTGCTCATCAGTGTAACCACTAACCACAAGCATTTTAGCTTCTAAGCAGATTTATGCAAACGTCTTTAGAAAGCAAATCCTTGTGAGGTGAAAGTTTTCCCAGGATAAATGATGTCATAGCTAATGGAACAGACATCTGAGAAAAGTTAGTGAGTCTCTGTGGGGTATGCCCAGCCCCTGCCCTGGAGGGACATCTGCTGAGGTAAGGAGAGTGCCTAAACCTCCCTGCAGAACTCCCCTGGAAAGGGAGCTACTCTTCAGTTATGGCAAGAAGATAAACCCAGAACCCTCTGGGAGACCCTATGCAGGTCCTTTGTAGCCCATTGGCCTTTACCCTCTGACACCCACCCCCTGTATCCCTATAAGAGCTAGCCCCCTGCCCCTGAGAGGGCAGAGAGATGCTCATCCCTGGCTTCCCTTCGCTGGGTACGGACCAATAAAGCTGCCTTGTGTGGAACAGCTACACGGGCCTCTTGTCTCTCTTTGGTTTGGCCTGGCTGAGCTGGAATCACGAGCTGACAATCACTAAAGAGCTGACAGCTTCTGCACGGGCCCTCCTAGCCAGCAGCTGAGGGAAGACACCGGGCCTCCGGACGGCGGGTACGGACCAATAAAGCTGCCTTGTGTGGAACAGCTACACGGGCCTCTTGTCTCTCTTTGGTTTGGCCTGGCTGAGCTGGAATCACGAGCTGACAATCACTAAAGAGCTGACAGCTTCTGCACGGGCCCTCCTAGCCAGCAGCTGAGGGAAGACACCGGGCCTCAGGAAGGCGATTCCTTTTGGGACCATCTCTCTGGACCGGTCACAGCTTCCTCAGTCAGAGCTACTGACCCCTCAGCAGCTGCCATAAATCTCAAACAAATATAGAAGAGATCTAGGGCATTGAACCACACAGACTTTTTGCAGGAGAAAGCAAGCTGTGGCAACTACTCTGACAACTTGTTTTGCTTTTCTTACTGCTTTTTCTGATTTCTGTAACTCTGAAATGATGCAAGACGAGATAGGAGGGCAAAGTAGTTCCTTTCTGTTATGTCAAAAGGTCGTTACACTTGACAGTTATGTGCTATTTTTCTGTGTTTGAAGTCTTGGCTGAATTGATTATAGTAATCACTGTTATTTATCAGTCCTCAACGAGGATATTTTAAGTTTATTAGTCTTTGTGCTGTAGAATAAGTAACTCAAAGTAAAAACTAGTGATGAGGAGGAGTTGCTCAGTTATGGGAACCTACACCTTTTCCTTTTAATCCATGTTTGTCTTTCATTACAGCGACGCTCAGTGTTTCCAATAACCCTATTTCCAATGGAAGAGTATTGCTTTCAGTCTGAGTGCAGTTTTTGCTATCGTATTTGTTCAGGGATAGGTCTCCCATTATTTTCCATGACCAATCACATTCTGCCCATAAGATGTAGTGACAGTGTGCACTTTTTTATGTGTCTGGCAGAAAAAAACAACCAAACATTTCTTCAGGTTTGTGTTTTATGGGACCACGTTACTCAGTTGTACTTAATAGCTGTAATGGAATGGCCAAGCAGATTGTGGGTAAAGATACTTTTGGGTTGAGGTGGCTACACAAATGTATAAAATGTGGCATTTCCTTATGTCTAATACGTTGAAAGCTTAGCGCTTTTTTAGTAGGAACTTAGTTAAATCCGTAAGACACTCCTGGCTGAATTAACAAAGTCAAAATTATGCATCACCACTACTTCTGTCCATTTACATCTTATAATAAATGTAAAAAGAAAGTGGTCACTATCATTCAGAATGCTATGAATATAAATGTGACAATAACCTAGCTGGCGTAAGCATTTATAGTTCTAAAAGAGTGGAAATAGATTTAAATCCTATTACAGGTTTAATTACCAGACAAATAGAGGGTAAAGTAGAACTTAGAAAGTTGTCATAAGTTGAGTTTTATTGGGTTTAGTTCCTGAGTGTATTTTAAAGAAAGTCAAATCACAGGTAGTTCTGGTTTCTTGTAGCTGAAGCACAGTCAGTAAGAAAAAAATGGATTTTTTGCTTATCTAGAGCTGTGCAGGTTCAGAGGAATCTATTGCCAATGGAAAATGTGAATTCCTGCCTTTTGCTGACTTGCCCACATGCTCTTGCAATGTTGTGGGTATGTAGCATTTATCAGGTGTAGAAAGTAAAGGCTCTGTTCTGTTCTATGAGCTCAGAGCTCTCTGAGACCACTTGTAGCTGCACACCCTTGAATCCTGCTTGCTGACTCCCAAATTCAAATCTTCTCAAATTTGTGTGGACTGGCTTAACCCATGAATGACTGATACTGTAAGTGAGAGCATTCAGGCTCTTCTCTGTCTGCTTTTCTCTAGCTCTAGGGGCAGATTAGGCAGCACTTAAAAGTAATTTTTCTGTTTTGAGTCCTTCCACTCTTCTAAAATTCATTCTCTAAGCAAGTTGGCCACTTTGTTAATGATTATATTGGCACTAAGGCTGTCTTGTGGCAGTAATGGATTATAATATCTTCAGAGCATGGAATAAGTTTCTTTTCTTCATCTTCCTAAATGTTTTGGAAAACATGTTGACCAAACTTACTGTCATCAGTGAGATGAGAGAGAATGGTGTTTTGGAAAACATGTTGACCAAAGTAAACTTACTGTCATCAGTGAGATGAGAGAGAATGGTATGCTTACAAAAGAAAACAGTGCTGAAATTTTGTACTTTTTAGTAGGTGCTTTCTGCAATTCCCTTCTTCCAAGTGGCCAAGGATCAGAAGAGAGTTCCTGACCTTGTGCAGTTTTGCAATTCATAGATGTCCAGAATGATTTAGGATTTTAGAATTAAATGGTTTAAGTTTGCTAAGTTGTAATTGAGCTGTTAGATTTCATTCACTAAACACAGTCTGGTCAAACAACTGACCCATATTTTGGTTGGTTATTTGATGTTCTGAAAAATAACCTGCCTTGTGAAATGGAAAATTGAGGTCGAGCCTTTTATGTGCTTCATTCAAAGGAGCTTTTCACTCAAAATCACTTGAACTGAGCCATGTCTTGGTACTGTGGGGGATTTGTCCAGAGCTAAGGGTTGTGGTTTATCATCTTTAAAACTTATTTCAAATATATTTTTCTGTTAAATTCTCAATGAATATCCTAATCTGAAAGTACATGTAGTGGTGGTATTTACTGTAAAATTTCTACTTCTTGTTCAAAAGGTCTGTCTGAACTTCTCTACCTGGTATTGACCTTTTGGTTTGCCTTTTTGTCTGAAAAGATCCTTCATGGCATTTAGTTAGGTATTGTCTCTGCCCCATTCCAATACAAGCTTGCAAAAAAGTCTGTTTGCCACACCACCTCTTAGGAGGTCAGAGAGAGCTTTTAGGGGTCTGTACTGATGTTTCTTCTCCCTTGTAGTACTGTGTTGAAAGCAGTTTTGCACATCTTACTTCATTACAAGGCAAGGGGTTACTTACAGTGTGTAAAACCTGTCTTCACTTCTAGGTGTATCTATGGTAAAAAAAGAACAGTGAAAAGCAGCCCTGTTAAGTTCATGTTTTGGAGTATGAGTTGACACTGACAGTGTGCCTCATAGAGATACTCACTGGGCTGATGGGTTTTGGTACCGAAGCACTGTCTCTCTCGTCCTTAAACTATCGATGGTGTGACTGAACTTCTCCTTGCTCTGGCTGTGCAGTTTGCGTTCTTGAGAAATATCCCCTGCTCAGGAAATCTTGTGGTGGAGTACTTGTGATGGAGCTGCACCCCTGCGTCCCTCTGGAGCAGTTCCCACTTAACCCGGTCAGCTCTGGACGCAGCAGGCTGCGGGGGCCAGCCTCCGGAATCCGGGAGACCAGAGGTCTGGCTCGTGGGTCCTTCCACAGGACCGCGGCGATAGAGGCAGGTGGCGGACGAAGGAGGCAGGCTCAAATCTGGGTAAAAATCCGGGAAGTTTATTGTGCCCTCAAGCACAAAGTCTCACCTCCCAGGGGACCCCAGCTCTGAGCCCCGAGGTGAGCCTGTGCTGAAGCTTTTATGGGGGGGGCGGTGACAAGGGGGGGATCACAAGAATAACCAAACAGTAGAGGTGAGGGGGTGGTAAACAGGGACGCTCCAGCCAGAGCTTTCTAGAAGCCTGGGAGGAGTGCCAGCGCGATTGGCAGGGGCCTGGGAGGAGGCAGAGAAGGAAAGTAAAGCAATTAACATGAAACAGGGAGGGTACAAACTGGGTTAATGCAACAAATACAAATCTAAGGGGAGATCCGGACTGAACCAAACAGAAACACACTCCCAGAGAGCTGCTGCTGCTAAAATAACTTCAATTACTTATCTTTTTGAAGTAAGATTTCTTGAGAACTTCAAGAAAAAACAATCTGTTTAACATTTATCTCTTTGCATACAGTAATATTTAGTGGAGAGAAATATTTCAGCTGTGTTTGAAGTAGGAGTCACTAAGCCAGATGCCCAAGGTGTTAGCAGTAGTTTATGCTGTAAATTCATGCATGTTACACCAAACCATGTGCTCTGTGTTGGTACCACTGACACCATTGCTGGTTTCTAAAAAATATTTGGATTTTTTCATGAAGAAATAGCTTCTATGAAAGTTGACTCAGCTGTTTTAGAAAAGTTGTTTTGCTTCCTTTTGTATTTACTGGGATGTTCTAGAAGCTCTTAGAAAAAGGGGTATGGTACAAACTGGTCACACTTGAAAATAAATTGCTAATATACTTCACATATAGAAGTTGGAGAATCATTTCCCTCTGATATGATTTCATATCAGGAGGTAGAAATATTCTAATGAGTGTGTTGCTTATATTAAAATGAAGTTAAAATTGCTGTTAAAATATCTGAAGACCAGGCTTCCATATTTCTGGAAAGTAAGATAAAGCAATTTTACAGTGATTTATGCACCTTGAAGAAAAGTAGATGTTGAAAAGGTACCATTAATATTATCTTACCGAGCATCAGCAGTAATGAGGTAGAAAACCAATTTTTGATGCATTTTGTGGTCATAATTTTTGCAAATGAGCCTTCAGGAGCAGAGCTAGATAAACCATTTCTGCCAGTGTCTTGGACTTGAGATTTGTGAAGTTTTATCTTTGGTAGTTTGAGTTACTGTTTTGTTACTCCCTCTGGCAACTTTTACTGTGATTCTATGAATCTCTAAAAGAGAGCACACTTATTCCTATGTTTTCAAATGAACCAAGAGGCTTTTAGTTCACCTTTGAAGGGCTACAGTAAAATGAATTTAATCAAATCTTTCAGGTTTTGTTTGTATGCACGTGATTGACTAAAAAAGTCTTGGTAATTAATTGCTATTTCTGATCTACAGGCTGCTTTTCTCAAGACAGTGGATCAATATGTGCTTTAGATGTTTACAAATCAGTGTATTAATGACACTCAATTGTGCATTTATTCTCACTGGACCTGTGACTATTCCTACAGAAATGCCCAGGAGAAATATCCAGCATAGAGCAAGCAACTCTAAATGTCACTGATCAGAAAGAGGGAATGCTTGAGAAACTGCTTAAAGCATACTCTCCTGTCCCTTAAAGTGTTGGAGCTGCTATCATGTCCTTTCCCAAGTTCCTTGGCTGTTTCAGGTGTTACTGAAATCACTGATTTGGATTACATGGTGAGTGATGGATTTAAACCTCCTGTAAACTAAACCAAAATGTCAGTCTTAGATAATGCAAAGAACAAAGCAAGTGAGTTGTAGGGACAGCCTCAAATTGCTGATGTCTACCAACAGAACTAGCTAGAGGCAAAATGCTAATTACAAAAAATAAGTCATTCTAAAAGCGTAAAGGAGAAGCTGTTTTCAGAGAGGATTAAAGCCAGTCTTTGAGATAGGACAATTACTAGGATGCTCTACAGGATCAACATTTGAAATAATTGTCTAATATAGCAATTGCACTTTGAGAGGAAACTGCATTCTACCCTTTCTGACAGTATACTGAATGTACGAGGAACAGTGAAATTAAGTGTGGAAAATTCTAAGCAATTCTTAGCAAAGACAGAGTTTTCTACAAATAGAGGGATTTGAAATTCTGCATGAAATCTGTGAGGGACTTTGCTACCAGTACTTCCCCTTCTTAAAATGAATGTAGGTATCAGGAAATATGGGCATTTAAACACTGACTGGGTAAATCAACACACTCTACACAGAGCAGTTCCTGTGCATCCGTTGCCTCCTGCGAAGGGTCAATGAGAAGCCACTGCCCTTTGTTTCTCACAGTTTCTGTGCTGTGGAGCTGCTGATGTGCAGATACACTTGTCTGATTTTCTGTGAAATGCTTTTGGATCTTACAAACATATATCTAGTGAGTTGGGATTACAAAAATAACTCATTCCTTAAAGCCATGGCACAATTGATTTTAAACTTGACTGCTATCCTACATTAACACGTTTGTAAGGAGGCTGTATAGAGTACACTGAGGAGGCAGAAATTACATCCTATTACAAAATTGCCATTGTTATGCCTAATGTCATGCATGTTCAGATGCATAAATATAGACAGTGTGCAGCAGTTAATTTTCCATCTTGCTTTTCTATGATACATAAAATATTATAGTTTCTGGTTGTGACTGAGATACTTGAAAGCATACATGTGATTACTGGAAATGAAGAGTGGCTTTAATGATGAAGCTATTTGGATACTTGCTGGCTGGCAAAATTATTAACATTTTATATCTAGGTTGAGTCCACTCTTCTTTATGAGAGTTGGCAGGGAGAGTAAAATTCAGGTCTATTTTAAGACAAATAACTGGCTAATAGAGAACTTCAGTCAGAAACTTGAGAGAAGTGTTTACGTATGATTAAGTTAGTATAATGTAGTGTGTAAAGCTTGCACATGCAGTGTCTCCTCAGTGAATGCCTTCTACAAACATTAAAACAGGAGTGTTTCAGCTGCAGTATGAAACAGTCACAATTACGTGCTAGTAAATTAGTGTCTCATCTTAAAAAAATAAAAGTTGGCTTTTGTCATTAATTTATCAGTAATACTTAAGCACTGTGTTGTCCTGAACTTGTGACACCGTTTGGAAATGATCAGTAGTGGACCTAGAGGTAGGACAGACTGCATGAGCTGCAGGACATGGCTGTCATTTAACTGAAGGGGGAGCAGCTTTCAGTGTAACTTAATGATACCTGCAGTTCTTAGGTTTGGTACAAATACACAGGTATAAATGAGCCCCTTTCAAGTAACTGCAAATTGCACTGCATAAATCTGTATCTCCAACCCTGCTATACTATCCTACCACTTGTAACAAATGTTAGGCTTGAAATGACGTATTTGTGAAATGGATTTAGGAAAGTTGCCTTATTACTGAATTTATATTTTCTCTTGAAGCCTTTGACCTTTGGTACTGCTATTTTATTAGAGGGAAGGTGTTTTCCAGTAGGCAGTGTTGGTGTGGCTGTGCATGCAAGTGTGCATACATAGCCTGGTGTGGCCCCTTGTTTGTTTTGCAGGTGTCCTGTTAGGTTGGCTGTTTCATTCTCCTTCAGCTGTAGGACAGAATTTTCTCATTGACTTGTTTTCCCGTTAAGTCATCTTTCTCCATCCTTTGAGGTGTTGCTGTGCTTCCAACCATGGTGCTGCAGTCTCGTTGTTACATTTAACAGTCTGTAACTAGCCCAGACACAGAGTTTTCTGGGGCAGCATGATTTCAGTGATGAAAACGCATAGTAATTCCCCCTCGGTTTATCTGCACTTAGTGCTGTTTGATCCTGAGACTCAATCAGGAGTGTACAACATAGCTTTATTTTCCTGCTAACTTTGCTTAATTAGTGACTGATCTGATTTCCCCATGTTGTAATTAATTTTTGCACAGAAGTATGCTTAGCTTTATAACTTAAAGAATAGGTGATGGTGGCTTGTATTACTGTCTACATGTTTTAACCCTTTTGAATGTCTAGGTGGACTAAACAAATATGTAGATGTTGCATCTGCCCTGCTGTGATGTTACTCCAGTGAAGACACAATTTTTTGTTTTTATAAGCTGCTGTTTTATTTTGCAAGAAGTTATTGAATTGCTCCTCCAGAAGGTTACTAAAGTAAGAGGTTTATGGCTTTTATTGTCCTTCTGTTATACGTACAGTTAATGGACAAGTAGGTTCAAAGTATTGAAAACTTGGGTTCTAATGTAAAAATGGCATCAAACATAGTCTTTCCTGAATACGATTATTAAGGTATAGTCATATTTAAAAACAAAACAAACATTAAAACCCAAAGCAAAATCTCCCAAGTCACAAGTAAATATACAAGATAGAAGTGAAGGAAATTAATATTTGGGAAAGCCAGTGAATGCAGCATGATGAGTATGACAAAATCTCCTGGGCAATGTGAGAGCCAAATCTGTGCTATTGATTTATACTCTGAGTTTTTTGGCTGAACTTGGAAAGAAAGCCTGCATTGTTGTTGGGAAATGTAAATTGCTGTATTTCATTCCCCTCCAAGGGAAAACTTGCCTCTTCAGGAATTTCCCATTCAGTATTTATCGCTGATTCTATCACTCCTGAGTTAAATTACTTTCCAAATTGTCTTCATATTAAGTCTTTTTTTAAAAAGTTGACTTTCTGTTATAGTAATTCAAAATGTAATGCTGTTTTGTCTGGTCGAAGTCAAAGATAGTTGTATTTGTACTAGAAGTTGTTTCATTTCCATGGAAAACTTGTTACAGCAGAATTTGTCAGTGAAATGATTATTTAAAGCTACTTGTCACGAGAGGAATTAGCTAGAGATTAACCTGTTGGAGCAAGACTTTTTTTTTTTTCAGCTTCCATTTAGACCTCAATTTTAATATTCCCTTTTTTTTGGCACGAGTTCATTTTGTTGTGTGCTTGCAGATAATAGTGATGTCTGACTTCTCTTCAAGACACTTAACCTGTTGTGTTAGAAGGAAAGAGAAAGCTCTCATGTTTCCATAAATATTATATGGCTCATGAAGAAAGAACAGTGGATATGCCATGTTGGCGGGTTGTATTTTTATTACGCTGTTTTGTTGTTTGATGGTCATGTCTGTGTTGCAATGCAGCTGTGAAAGAAATATATATTAATCCTTAAAAGCAATTACTTTAACTTTTAATATGCTGAGGTAAAACTGAATTCTCATGCCATGTCATATCTATTTATCAGGGATAATTTGATTGGCATAAACACCAAACACTGATTACTTGGCTCCTCTAAATGCCAATGGGTTTCTGTACCTTGTCATATAAACAAGGTAAAGCTGTGGGTACCCTGGTACATCTGGAATGCCACTGAAACTTAACAGGCTGAAGTCACAGCATTTATGAGTTGAAGGGAGTTATTTTTCCTGAAATGCCCCATTCCATTTTATAAGTGGCGTAAAGCACCAGTGAGGCCAAGTCTGATAAAAAACCACAGTACTTAAAACTCTAGCAAGACCGAGTTCCTTTGAAAGTTGTTCCTGTATGTGGTACCAAAATCAGCATTTACATGCTTAGAAATAATCCCTTTTTTGATTTATTTTTCTGTGTTTAGAAACTGTCCTCATTTTGCCACCCTAATCAACACAGCACAGCATTTTGTGGGTTATGTGCTTTTTATATTAAAATCTCTTGTTATTGTTTTAAATATGTTGTGTTTAACAAAATAAAGCACCTGGTTTTCAGGAGTAATTTCAATAACAAATAGTATCTATAAAGAGTATTTCTTAAGATGTCTCTCTGACAGTAGATGTTCTTAAATATTTTGGGGGACTTTACATCCTTTGTAACTAAGTAGTGCTCAAACTACTTCAAAAACTAAATTTTTAAAATGCTGCTGTAATTAATGGTTATTAGGGAGCTAAATCCTACCAATTACCTGCCTAAAAGTGCCAGTGCTGCTTAGTTTTCTGTATGTGCCTTTCCAAGTAATGCTTTTTGTGTTAATGTTGAAACTAGAGGTAAATAGTTTACAGATAAAAGAGAGCTTCGTCTATAAAACTGCTGCACTGGGGAGATGTCAGGACAGATCCAGTTTGGAAACAACCACTTGACTGTTAACAAGACCAAACAAAGTGTGTGACTCACGCAGTACAGCTGGCAATGGGGCTCGGAAATTATGCAGTGATTTTTCCCAACCATGATAGCCCTGGCAGCAGGGCTGCAGCACATTTTTGGTGTTGATTTCCTACTGGGCCATGTTTATGTTGGAGGCGGTGCACAAGCTGCTGTGTGGACATCAAATTATTCTATTGGCTTGAGGATTAATGAGGTTAAATTAGCTCAGTCATTTACTGCACATTTTATTGAGGTTCAAGCTGTTCAGACTGTTGCAGTTAATATAAGCAGCCCAGAATGTTGCCGGTTAAATGTAAGTTACCCACCAGGGATCCAGAGTTCATTATTGGAAGGAATAGGACAACTTTACTTGTGATAAAGTTAAACTTGTTGGGAATACTCTTCCCTGTGTTATTTGAGAGGCAAAACTGGAGAGAGTATCATTGATCAGCAGCGCAGTAGGATACCTTGATGATATGTTTAGGGGGATGTATTGCTCTCTTTATACCTGTTATACAGATGGAAGTATTGGTGATTAAAAAAACTCCTTTGGGCCTTTGATTTGCATAAAAATAATGTCCCATTCACTAATGAAAAAAAATTTGGAGTTAGAGGGAAGTGAAGAGCTAGGAATGAGTATCTCTGCTTAAAAATTAAACCCACTGGGCAAGAGTTGCTGTGAGGACACTGGCTCCGTCTTGGCTTCTGACTTAAGAGGAAACCGTTGTGCACAGATTGGTCCATTTTACAGAGGTTTTCTCTGAAGATCTCGTGTCTGTCACAAAAAGATGTTTGTAGGAACTATGTTTGAATGTGCTTCAGAAATGGTAGAAAAGTTTGGAAATCCCCACTGAAGTGCAAGTTCAGGAGAGTTTAGGGAAGAAAATAATGAGTAAAATTTTTGATCTAAAATAAACTCTTGGTTTTTTATTTAGGGTTACTTAAATTCCATCTAACTTTTAATGGGTTTTTGTACCTTGTCACACAAGAAGGGCAGTGCTGTGGTGTGTCTGGAATGCCACTGAAAGGAAGAAGCAAGTAGGCTTGGCTTTCATCCTCTGAAGGGAGCCTGCTTTTTACCTGCCTGGTTTTCAGGGCTTTCCAGGTTGAAGGAGAATTGCCCTAACACTGATGGGAGATCATGTAAATGTTTGGGGTGGTTTTGGAAAGGGTGGAATCTCCTCATTGAGGAAAATTTCTAGTGGCCTGTGGGTCTTGGAGCAGTACTAAAGGTGTACCTGTTGGGGATCATGGGGAAAAATCAGGTCTAACTCTCAGTTGAGAACAAGTAGTAGCTAGTAAATAGTATTCTAAGACAAATGATTGATTCCTTCTAAAGTCATCAGATGCTTTTAAATTATGTTGATAAATTTTAAAAAAAAGTTTTGAGAGAAATTGAAGTGCCATCATAGACCCAGAGGCTGAATATGTGTGGTTTGTAAGAAACCAAATGCAATATGTCAGTGGCTTTCTTTTGGTGGGAGAAGGGGGTAAGGGGTTTGGTGGCACCAAAGCAGAGTATAGAGCGCTCTTGAAAACTGTAGGCAGAGCTGGATTTTGCTGAAACTTGGCCTCATCCTGAATGCAGACATGACTGTCCCTGGGTCACACAAGCAGTGAGTTTGAGTAGTGTCTGGATAGCAGGATAAGGCAGGTATTTCTGTGGTCATGGCTGTAAGCAAGGTATCTCCAGGTGACCTGTTAGTGCAAATTCTCTAAGACTTTAATCGTGTTACCTAATACAAAAAAATATCAGAAGACATTATTTTGAGTTGAGCTAATCTGTAAAGGTGTTTAACTAACACTATAATGTATTTTTAACAGACTATTAAGCTAAATAAATTTCTAATAAGTAGGAACAACAAAACTGTTGGGGCTCTTGCATGCAGCCAAATCTAATGAATTTTACTTGGAATTTTTAGTTTATAATTCTATACCATTCAGTAGGACAAATCATTTCAAATGAGGAAGATTTGGCTCATTTAGACATATGGTAAATGTGAATATGAGAAATGAATATATATTCACAAATATGAGGTATTACCTTACAGCAATCGAGATTGTGCTACAAAGTGAATTCGAAGAGCGAAACCATGTGTTGTAAGGTACTTAAAAGTACTTGATAGTGGCTGAAAGTCTAGAGAAAATGTTATTTGTCTTTTCTGGGCATGGTATTTCTTTTTTACCCTATTCCCATCAGTTAGGATAGCTTGAGGGATTTTTTTTTCCTTGTGTTAAGCAAGCTGCGGAATACCTCACCCTCAGGTTTCATCGTTACGTTTTGACTCTATAACATTTGCTGCGTTACTCCTGAGAGCTTCAGGATCTCTTTTCCTGTATGTTTTTGTGCTAAAGGCAGCCAACTGAAGTGTCTGTCAAAAGAGTTGGTCCCTCTTTGGGAACACCTGGAAGAGACATTCTTTTTGTCTTCATTTTCTCGCCTTTCTTCTCAGAAATACTACTTTTAGAGCTATCCCTATAATACTTTTTAAGCAAAAGTGCATTATATAATACATGGCATGAATTGTGAGAATATAGGCTATGGAGCTGGTTAAATATTGAGAGGTACTTGAACATCCTACACTGGGGGGAACATTCTTTCCATTTCTGGATCCGTGGCTGCTGGAAAATGGCAGTGCTATAATTGAGTGCAATTATGCTGGATATGTCAAAAAGACTTTGACTCTGTCTTTAGCTCTAAATCAGGAAGCCAGAATGATACTGTATGTAGGACTTTGTAAGCTTTCCTAAGCATTATTTTTGTTGGCACTGGGTGCTTGCTATGTTTTTTTACAACAAATTGCCATCTTTTTTGAAGTTCAAAGAATCTCCATTGGTTGCTTTTTTTTTTTTGTTGTAGCTTATTTGCTTTCCCATTTACATGCATATTAAAAAAAAAAACTACTCAAAAGCTTCTGGGGAGCTTGGTGGTCCAACAGGACAGTTGTTGCAGTCAGTGACAACAAAGCCAGCACATTTGCCGGTCAGTTTGGATTAAGTGAGTTCAGGAAGCAACCTTGAACACAAATTGTCTTCCTCATGAAAATGATGTCAGTGAGACTATTTTATAATGGCCTTTCTGTGACTTGCAACAGCTTCTACTCTTCATGAGTTTCTTCCCATATGAATGAGGACAAGATTAAATCTTGGGCAAAACTTTATGGGATGTTAGAAGAGCTCTATCAAAAGCTCAGTAATACTTGAGAGCTTTTACTAGTTTCAAAAGTTGTTTAACACTGTTGCATTTTAATTTATGACTTTAAAGGAAACATTTTCTGAATAAAACAGCATGTTCTTAATTTTTGCAAAATTCTGTTGCAGAATTCCCCCCCCTCTAAAATTCTTGGGTTTTTTCCCCTCCAGCGTGAGGGAGATGGTCATTTGTTTACCTGAGTGGGGAATGTGGAAAAAATTGATACACTTGTGCCAAAGGTGCCATGAATATGTAATTTTCTTAAGTAGCTGGACACAGGGAGTAGTAGAGTTACTGTGTCTTCCCGGTGTTTGAAGCCTGACCAGAAATTGTCTTCTGCATGTGTTACAAGCCAAGCAGGTGTCATTTATATGCAGTTAGTTAGTGCAATATCAAGCCTAAGGTGACATCTCAGAACTGCTTTCCAGCTCAGATCAGGATTGTGCTTTCCGTGTTGCTGTGGCTCCTGGCTGCCTTTATGTCGGGACAATGTTCATGTTTTGCCTGTTGCACTAATGTCATCCTGGGTTTTTTTTTACCCAAAATTTGTGATGTCTGCAAGGCGGGAATGGTGGTTGTTACTCTGGTTAAAAATGCAACATTTGTAAGGGTTACAGGGGTTGTTGAAACTTGAAGCGTAGGAAAAAGTGATCTTGGGGAGAATTGGCATCACTCTTCGATACAGCAGATCAAAATAACTGTTAAGTCTTGTATTCTCCTTTTTGTTTGCTGTTTGTATTAAAATTGAGCTTGCTTTAGAGACTCTACTCCTCTAATTATGGAGTCACCATCAATCTGTAGTGCCTGGATGGGTACATCAATAGCTTGAAGCAGATTTTGCAGCTAGTTGTAGCTTGCTGTGAAAAGGCCTAGAGTAAAGAAAAAGATGTGCTAATGCTTTGAGTCCTTACCTTGTGCTGTTCATCCTCTCTCAAAGCTCGTCTGTCTGCAAGCAAGGCCTTAGAATTGCAGAGGGTGCCATACTTGGTTTATCAGTTGGATATCCACTTTGGATTGTGGTTTATAACAAGCATACAAAATAAGTTGATAATCTTGGAGCATTTTGACTTTGGAAATTGCCATAACTGGTCAGAATGATCCACCTGTCACAACTGAAATTAGGCATGTCCACTGCAACAGAATGGCTGGGTTTTTCCATCTTCAAAATTGATTTAGAAATGTATGCCAGTAAAATCTGAGGAAGAAACTTTTAGTATTTGACTTGAAAAGCTTGTTTGAAGGTGATAATTGCTGTTAGAAATGTCAATTAATACTTCTTGTACTTGGAAAGATTCTGCAATGGGTTTGAAGGCAGAGAAACCAGGTTCAAAATAAGTTGGAACTTGTAATAGTGTCCTTTGTTTCTATAATACGGAAAAACAATGAGATGTGATTTGTGGCTGTCATTGTTTCAGCACATAAAAATCGTCCTGTATGAGTCTTGTATTGCACAAACTTTTATTTTTGACTGCTGGGGAAGGCCATCTAAGTTTTTAGGTACAAATTTCTTGGGATTTTTACCATTCCTGCCCTGTGTATAGTGTCACTCGTATGTCAGCATGCAAAATTAGCTTTGAAATTGCCTACAATTTTGATGCTGTTGTTCATGCGCAATATGTTCCTTCTGACTGTTTGTGATGATGTGCTGTAGAAAATTTCACTCTTTTGACTGTGCTTTTGTTCTAGAGTGCTTTCTCTCTACTGAGCAAAGAAGGCTGAGGCCTTCATATCTTATAAAGAGAAGGATGAGGTAAAAAAACCCATCAAACCTATCACATGTATATTTAGAAATCATGAACTCTGATTTCTTCACATTTTCCTGTTGGAATAAGTCAGCTACACCTAATGACAAGTGGGTTTTCTGGAGGTACTGAAATGTGGTGACAGGAAGTTTCTGTGAGCGACATCTCGGGCATAAAGGGTCCTCATGCATGCCAAACATGGGGGAGAGAAAGCAGCAAGAGCCTGACAACGTTGTAGGAAAAGGAGTGGGCAGAACTACCACAAACCAAATAAGAGTTTAGCAGTGTAGTACCACTAAGCAGGAGCAGAGGGTGAAAAATGGACAGTAATTGGGGAAACCAGAAAAGTGATGGTTTCCTACAGTGAGATGCAAGGTACTTGTGGCATTAGAGGATGGAGCTGCATTGGACTTGCAGAGAAATTATAGGTGTGGGACTAATGATAAAGGATTTTGTTGAATGGTGTTTGCTTTCAAATGAAAAGGCTGAATAAATTTAGGAAAAGCAGGGCAGACAAGCCCTACTTGTACTTTAAACTAATCCAATATTTCTCTTGCATCAAACATACGTCAAGATAAAAAATAATTTTAGCCAGAAATAGAAATTAAAAGTTTTCAGACTGCAGTACATTGGAAGATCTACAAATAGTTCCTGTACGTAGGAGGGTGTGAACATTGCGTTTAGGTAAAAGTTCCTTTTTTGACTTGAAGGTCGCTAATGTGACTGACTTGTCAAATAGATCTCGCTCTAGTTTGAGGGAACGTCTTTGCCCTTTGCATTTTAATTTTCCATTGGGTAAAAAGTGATTTGTGGCAAAGTCATTGTAGTAAAAATCAGCCTATTCTCAACTTGTGTCC
The DNA here is from genome assembly GCF_000691975.1 of Corvus brachyrhynchos. Classification (NCBI taxonomy): domain Eukaryota; kingdom Metazoa; phylum Chordata; class Aves; order Passeriformes; family Corvidae; genus Corvus; species Corvus brachyrhynchos. The sequence goes on from NW_008238670.1 coordinate 33,191, forward strand.
CAGAGAAGTCTCTTTTTTATTTAAACACTGTCATGTCATTTTCATACCTTGATACACTAAATGAGGACAGAGAGGTGTTAGTGGAGATCGTATTCTTTGAATTAAAGATTAATTTGAAATGTTTACCACTTTGGAAAGGAGAAAGTGAAGGAAACTGGCTGCAGATTTTGGGGTGACTCATGAGCTTTATCTTTATATTAAAAATAGAGAATTGCACATCTGGTAAATCAGCAGAAAAAACCTGGTATTTTGTGACACTGAACAAAATCCTGTATTTTATGTAGGTGGCGGTTCTTTACTGGGTTGGCTTAAATACTGCTCTCTTTAATTTTGTGCTCTGAGTGTTGTTAGTTGACTTTTAACTTCCCTGTGTCTTCTTTTCCTTTTCCATTCCATACTTAGTTGGATTGACATAGTTCTGTGTTTACCTGCAGTTGTTTGTGCGTGTAATGTTTAGACACTCATCTGAAAAACAAAACCCTCATGTGGAGTGGCGGATGGTTGTGAAGGGGTTCTCTTCCATACCACAAAATTGTGTCTTAACATGGAAATATCAAATTTAAGTAAAATAGTTTCCACATAAAGTGGAAACTTGAAGCTACCTAGAGAGAGTTTTATTTGCCACTTCTACGGGCTGAGAATTTTCTCTTTTCTCGACCTTTGTATTGATATCCTCTGAAACTCAGCTGTGATCCTTCAGATAGGCTGTAACAGGATATTTTAATGCCTTCTGGATTAGACACTTGTGCTGTGATATTGATTGCTGCAGCTTTGAATAATCATTACAGGCATGACCTAATGCATTAAGCTAAGTTTGATGCTGGATGATAACCCCTGTTTTCAGGTTAGAGCAATCTCCTTTGGTTACACTAGGAAATTAGAAAAGGCAGAGTGGCAATGAATAGTGTGACTTGGTTTGCTTAGTTGGGGAAATAGTGCTGTGTTCTGCTGTGTTTAAAAAAAAAATGACACTTGTTTTATTTTTCTTAGGTTTTTATGCCTTTGGGAACTTGAGGATGAAGCAAGATACTGTCATAGAAGTAAAAAACTTTTCATACTAGAAGTAGCATTAGAACTAAAACAATTTATAGGGGAACTCTTCTTACTTTACAGTCCTGGCAGTGTTCTCTTAATCTTGTTTACTTCCTCTGTTAATTTGCAGAGGTCTCTATGTAGAGAGATTTTCATGATGTAGGATCTCTATACCACCACTTTTTTCAGGGGAGAGGAGGTGCTTTATTTGTGTGTCTCCAAAAGTATTTCAAATATTCCAACTGTAGGCTATGTCTGCAAAAGCACTATTTTTCCCGCCTCTGCTAAACTGCTAAAAATGGTTGAAAGCCTGTTTGTTTGGGAGCAGAGGACACTGCAGCAATACTGCAGAACAGCTGAGAAAACTTGTGATAATTTTTAAGTTTTGTGAGTTTGTCTTATAACAATTTGCAGTTCCAGTATTTTCCTTAAAGAGAACAATTTGAGGTTGTATGGACTGCTCCTATGTTTCCAGAATTGTCCTGATAGTCTTAAAACCATAGTGCTTACCTGTTACTTCAAGAGACAGCAAACTTGGGCATCTAGTGTTTTGTCCAAACTATGGATGGATCCTTTGAATGAGTATCTTTAAAAACATTATATTTTCCAGGCCTTTGGAGACTTAGCTACCAGATGTAACTGTCCTATATTCCTTAAATGTCCTGTAGGAAATTGTACTTTTTGTTACAGACTTCAACTTGTAACAATATTTAGTATCAATGCTTTCAATAGATTCAAAATAGTTTTCTGGCTCTGGTGATACATTCTGTTTCAGAGGTTTTGTCTCATTGTTCCGCCTAACCATATTCCGAAGAAATGAATTGTTAATAGGAACTGAGAAGTTGTATTTTTTAATCTTATTTCAAGAAGGCATCTCCAGGGATAAAGTTGAAGTGGGTTACATTGGTTTGTTTCCATATCTGAATTAGTAATTGGACAAATACTAAGACAAAATTGGAAACACAGAAATAGTTTTTTCTTTATGTATTGCTACGAATTTAATTATTTAAGGAACCAGATTTTGCTGCAAGTTTAGTTTTTTTCCTGACTCCTGTCTATTTTTTCTAATAAGTGTTTTTCACTTTTTTTAGGGCAGCTCTTTCCTAATGTTTAATTGTAGTATGTCACTTACTTAGCAATATTTTGCTCAGAGGTGATTTGCAGACTAAAGTAGCTTGCTCATGAAAGTTAATTTTTTATCTGGTGTGTACAGTGATGTGCTTGTGTGTGGGGGTGAGAAGAGGGCAGAGAAAGGGAAGAAGGCAAGGATTACGCAGGTCTCCGTATATGTGCAGGAGGTCACCCGAATTGCAGAGAGATTAAACAAACCAAATAACGAATCTGCCTGAAGCGGGGAATTAAAGATACTTGTGACAAATGTTTACATCTACTTCTGATTTTTTGTTTACTCAAGAACTAAACCCTTAGAGACTTGTGAAATCTATTGGCAAACATCATCACTGCATTTTAAGAGACAAAAAATGATGTGTAAAAAGAAGAAAAAAAAAAAGTGAATGAGTGAATGGGGGTGAGCAAGAGAATTAGTCTGACCTGTAGAGGATGGATGACTTTCTAGAGCCTATTTTGGAAAAGTATTTGCAGGTTCAATAGCAAATGGATGAGAGTTATTTTTCCAAAGTATTTGGTGCCAGATGTAGCTTGTCCTTTTACTTGATAAAATAATAGTTTAGATGTAGGAAATTGGTTATCTACACTTAATAAACATGTCTGCGTAGAACTCTATGGGAAATTGTGCAATAAGATGTTAAAATGGTAGTTGGTAAACTGGACAGGGAATGACTTAAGGGGAGAGGGGGAAGCTGTACTTAGAAGGAAAGAATTGGTCTGTTAATACAGATCCTCAAGGTTTGTCTTAAGACTGTTCTTCAGGGTGAATGAAATGCTATGATACAGGATTAAGAGATTTTGGTAGGACGGAGGAGTAGATAATTATTAGAAGAACTGGGATGGCCTCAACAGCCTGGAATATAAGGCAGGGCACAATTCAGTAACATGGACTGAAGTTTGTGTGCTACTGAGAATTGCTGTAGTGAAGGAGAAGCTCTTAAAAAAAACCCCAACCCAAGAACCAGCTGTGATACTTTTGGTTCACAACAGACTGGCCATAAGCAAGGAATGTGTTGAGGCTGTGGGAAAGGGAAAACTAAGCTGTTTTGAAATTGAGAGCTGACAGCGCTGCAGGCCGTAAATTACATGTGGGATTGGCAGGAAAATGCCAGGTTTGACTGTTATTCCTGTTGATTTTCTCACTAACTGAAACTGTATTATTTACCTCAATTTTATAGCTGATAGAAGGTTCTGGAAAAGACATCCAGTACTACTGTATTTAAAGACTTGGTGGTTTCTGTTCAAGAAAATAATATTTGTAGTAGTTCTGAAAAGAAGTAGCTTTCTTTTATTCTGGATGATAAATTTTAGTGTCACAAACATGACATGTACAAGAAAATTGATTGAAGTTGAGAAACAGCATAGAGTCTGTTATTCTGAAGCAGGGATGTCATGATAAAGTGAGATCATCTGCAACATGTTACTTAGAACATCATGGAGGCATAAATCCACTTAGTGGAGGCACTTACCGTGAATTATTCCACTTGTAGATACTTCCATTTAAATATGGTATGTGGAAGGCTTTCTGAAATGAGCATTTTCTCATAATTCTCGAATCCAGTGTAAGAGTCTTTCCAAGAAAAGTGGATTATTAAGGTAGTTAAGGGCTCTGTAGCAGCCATTTAACAAAGATGCCTTGAAGGCTTCTCTGAGGTGTCAGCAATTAGGCTGTCTACCTGCTTTTTCTTGTTTATGTTTGTCTAGAGTTTCCATTTGGGGTGGGGAAAACCATAGTCTGGCACCTGGATCACCTGTTTTCACAATTTATAGATTATAGAAGAGACAATAACTTAATTTTACACTGGTCCTGGTCGGTATAAAATGGGCTAGGAGGCTGTACTTGTCTTAGATAGCTGCATTCTCCTTCCTGTACACCTTTCATTTTGAAATCTGAATAGTTCAAACTCCTTTTCTCCTGTTTCATTGTATTTGCTTTGTTGGCTTGTATTAGGGAAAATATTAACACAAGTGACTTTTATCTAAAAGAAAAAAATGGAAAAAAGTATTGTAAAATCAAGATGATGTAAAAAGAAAAATTATTTTTTTCCTCAGTATATTTGTCATTGCTTTGGATAGGAGACTGAAAGTATGAGAAAGGGACAGCAATTTTAACTTCAAGATATGCCCTCTTTATCTCTATGACAGGCTGATTAGGCAAGGCAGGTTTTCTAGAGAATCCCAGTTCATCTAATATTGGATCACTGGTTAAAATCTCCAAACCAAATAATAAAATAGGTAAGAGCTTTAAAGTCCTTATCATAGTGTGTGTGCACAGTGGAGGATTGGCTTGCTTCTTATAAAAAGAGTTTAGTAATCAGAAGAAAATGTTGGGCTCAACAATGTTTCATGTAAAAGCAATAATACCATGGTTTGAAGAGTGGGGATACTTTAAAGGAATCTATTTATCTTTCATGTGAAATATAATCCTGAAGGAATTTATTTTTTTTTATGCTTTGATGTAAATTTGACTTATCTGTGTCTCTCAGATAAACATGGGTGATCTCCGCGGCAATTGGATAACAGTTCTTAGATTCTGCATGCAGTGTAATTTTCGTTCCTTGAGGGAGAGAAGGGAAAGGGACAAGGCATAAGGTTATAAAGCAATTTAAGCTCATCCTTATGTAGATCTTCTTACAATACTAAAAAAAAATCTAACCCAAATCTTCTGTATTTCCAATTATTGTATTTTTCCCTGATTTCTATCACTTTCTGTGATTCAGTGCTATCTGATCATATTAGCCTAAATCCCTCTGCATGAAGTACGTAATGCTGCTCTAATAACAAAAAATGCCCAGTGGGGTTGTTCCCTTGGGGACCTTGTACTGGAGGTGAGCTCTCAGCACTTGACACGGATCTGATGACCCAAGTGCTGTCTTGCCGAGGTGCTGGGCTAGCTTAGGTTCTCTTCCCAAACTCCATGATGGTAGCTCTGCTTGCATTCCGTGCCTTTTCCTACGTCCTCACTGTGACAGGCATCAGGGGAATCACAAAGGCAGCAGATGGTCTGTGCACTGTTCCCTCAAGCATAAAACAACATTTCTGTACTTGTTGTCAGGACCTTAAATTGCACACTGTTCTGTTTGATTATTTTCAAACCCTGGATTGGCCATAGGGGCTCAGATGAGAAATATTTGCATATCACAAAGTGGGAGCAAGGGCTGAATTAAAGTGGCAAGCAACTGGATCGAAACTAAAATCTAAGTGGAAGTTGTATGCATTCGTTTTTAACAAGGTTTTTTTTTGTTTGTTTTTTTGTTATTTTTAATGAAAGCAATGACCTCTACTAGAATTAAACAAGACACAGGTTGTGTACAGTGTTTTTATGGGGTTTTTGCCCTTTTCCCCTTACTCACCAAATATACTGTTCATTTGTGCACAAAACCTAGACTTAAAAAAAAAAGCCTGTAATACTGTAACACTTAAAATGTGTATTCAAATGTAGGCTAAAGAATGTAAGTTCCAAATGAGTTTATTATCCTTAATGTTATTCTGCTGCAGTTCAAGTAAATATAATGTATTAGTTGCTCATTGAATGCAGTACCACTTTTAAAAATTCAATTTGCCTGTGCAGGATTTTTCCCAAGATACATTAGATAATGTCAAGTTTAAAACTGTATGTGAGTCTACAGAGATTACCATGCAGATGGAGCTGTGGAAAGCCAAAGGAAAGATTTTCATAAGCACACTGGGCTTAAACAAATCTGTTTAATTTGTTTTCCTCCCAGCCCCTGTTTTCAACAACTTGAATTCCTCAGATATTCAAGGTTATTTTGGAAGTGTTTAACATAGAGAAAGTGGAAATGCAGCCTGAACAAAAGGATTGTTTTTTCAAGGGAGGGAGAATATGATGGAGAAAATATTTTGCAAGTGGTGGGAACAAACAAAAATACAAGTTCATTATCACATGAATTCAGTCTCAGACTAATTGGTTTTCCTCTGTGTCTATGCAAGGACAAAGAGCTTGCTTTCCCCAGTTTGTCCTCCTCCCCTTGCTGCATGAGGAAATTGCCATAACAAAATACAGGATCTCGTTAATCTTCATATGTTTTGGTACATAATGGTAATTTAAACACTTTGCTGTGTGTAGTTTTGTCAGCAGATGAGATAGGGTAAAAAATCTGATTTCAGATGATTCCTTGATATTTTTAATAGGTCAGGGCTGTAGTATTGGCCACTGGTGAGTCTTAATTGGTGTTAGAGGAAGTTTCTTGTGTTTAATAATTCTCCTAGATTAGTGTGCTGAGGATACAGAGAAAATGCTTGGGCTGAGATTGGCCAGGGTCTCATGGTCAGCCATTAGCTACTCCTAAGGGCTTTCCGAGCTCCTCTTGCTACCTGTGCCTTGTCCTGTTGCCACAGTGCAAGGAGTTAATTGATAACCAGTCAGGATAATAAACAGCAAAGACTAGCAATGCTTTGGTAGATAGATGTACAACATGCATTTTTTCTGTCCAAGCACTGATGAAAAGCAGGACCTGAGTTTTGATATTTTGCTAGTGTAAACCAATTCCTGTGTTTGGTAAAGATACTTTCTTAAGGCATTAAGAAAAAAAGCTCAAATTTGTCTCTTCAAAGGGATTTAGTACAATTACATGGTAGTAAATGGATCAACAAATATTGGCTTTGGTTATTTTTTGAAATAGCTCTTACAAATCATCCTGAATCTTGCTAATTCATTGGAGCCTTCCTTAATTATTTAGCATTTCAGCGTGTAGGCAGTAGAGTATGTGAGCAGTTGTAACCGTGTTTGTGCAGTCAGTTTGCAAGTACATGGATAAACTTGCTTATGGAAGAGTCACACCCCACTTGTGTTTACAACCTGGGACTGGTACAGTGAGTGAGAACAAGCTGGAATACTTGTAGGAACAACAAAAATTAAGCAAACCTTCAAAAGTATTTGGAATTAAAATTATTGTGGGTTTATGGCCGATGCAGTGCTAACAGAGCCAGGACATGTGGTATGTTAATGTTTGAGTTTGGTTTTTTAATATCCACTTAAAATCTGAGCCATGTCACTAATTTTTCAATAGCACATCTCTTATGTACTGGAGGTAGTTAGCTGTGTCATACTAAGCACTCTTGGAGTTGAAAATGTTGCTTTATGTGAGTATTTATATATTCTGTAACTCAGCTGTGCATGCTTTTTGTTCACCTTTGAAATACTGCAACCACAAAGGAACTGAAATTGGTTAGTTCAAAGGAACGGATACAATTTTGTCAGTTTACTTGGCTGTAATTCACAGCAAGAAGTAGGCACAGAGTCTGGACTGAGGGATGTTGCACTAATATGTTTGAAAATTGTATTTGATGGTTGAAGTTATGTATTGTGGGAAAACATAAACAGATGGAATTCAAAATGTAAAGTACTCATTATGTTTTCTTTTGTGGACTTGTGTGAACTGTCTTGCAGATCAAGATTCTAAATCCTTATATATGAGTTGATTAGCATTAGGAATAAGTGGCAAAGTCCATACTGTTGTTATGAATGTGGATGCTGTGCAGGGTAAATGCACCTTTTCACCCTATTGGCTGGCCTCTCTTCTTACCATTTCTGTAATCATCAAAGACTGAGGAAATTGCAGTAAATCCCCAAGAGCATTTTGCGGTTGTGATGCAACCACACTTGCCGTTTTGTGTGTGTACATAAATATGTATTAAAAGGGTACCAAATGAGCTTTGTAGAGGTCATAGCCTGTGTGCTTTTCTGTAGAGAGGCAAGAACATCAGGTGTGGCCTGGTGTTAGGATTGTGGATCATAGCAATCAGTCAATGATCTCCATTATAAAACACCAGTCCGGTTGCATTTAGTCTGCTCTGCTTTCATCTGAAGTCTCTGCTGTACAAGCAGCTACAAAATCATGGTTTATAAATTCACTTAAAATATTATAAATCTCATACTGATGTGAGACTGCTCCTCCAAGGAAAGGTTTATTAAACAAATCTTACATGAGAAGACTGCAGAGAAGAGATGCATTTTGCCATACTTGTATGACAGAACCTATGAGGATGATAGAAACACTGAATCTTTTCTTCCAGCCCCTGTGTTGGAGGAATGGTAAGATTGGAATCCTGCAGTTTTCTGAAGTAGTGTCTTGGAAGAGAGAGGAGGAATGAGTGCCAGAGTAAGCCTTCCTTTAGGAGAGGAACCCCAGATCTTGAGGTGGATATCTGCAATGAGTTTTAGTAGTATTGCTAAACAGAAAATGTATGTTTTAAAACAAATATAACTGTGTTCCAGTGGATTCCCTTGTATAGTACTTCCCAGGTGTTAATGGGTATAGTTCATAATCTGGACATGTGCAACTGTAGCTGCCTTTCTTGACAGTCTGAGTTACAGTTCTGCATTACTGGCTTTTATAGCAGCTGGAGAGAGCCAAGTGGCAGAGCAGTTAACTGTGGATGGATGCTGAAAATGTCTGAGAATAGATTGCTAGTGGTGTTTGAGATTTTTTTTTTTTTTTTTTTTTTTTTTTTTTTTTTAAATTCTGTAGAAACTACCTCCTTTGGAAAAATGGATGAGTGGAGTTGCTCCAGAGTGAGCTGGCCTGGGCTTTGGCTGTGGGTCACTGCTTATACTGCTCTGAGCACAGAGGGTAATTTAGGGTTCAGGTTGGCAGTGCACAGGTCTTGCAGGGAGGGCTGGAGCAAGATTTCTGGTAGTTTCTGATCTTCTGCCTGATAGCTGGTGTGTTGAGTTTTCAGGCCTCTCCTGATGGGAATATGAATTCGGAGTATAAAATATTGTTAAGTAGGGCGCACTTGTCTCATTCTCCACTTTACTGCAGTGAGCAAATACAGCTGTTCTATACAGATAGCTTTGCTACTACCCTTCATATTAGGCCATGAGCTGTTCATTCATTGATATTGGTAGGGGTTTGGTTGTGGGTGAGTTTTTTTGAGAACAATTACTATCCCCAGTTAAAGATGAAAAACAAAATAATAAAGTCTCCCACAAAATTTTTGTGGGTAATAAGATCATATGCTCCTCTAACATAAGTATAAAACACAGTGATTACTGCTAGTGCTGCTCACTTGGTGACTTGTGTCTGATGGATGCTGTGTGCTGGCTCATGGGGCAGAGTCTTATTCAAAGTGTATTGGGAGTTATGGGAAAGTTCTAGGCGGTTAAATGTGGATTGTTTCTGTTGTTTTTTGTGTTTTTTTTCTCTCTCATAATGGTGATTTTAGTCTTTGTAGGATCTGGGGAGCTTAAGTTGTCAGCTGCATTTAACTGTGTTAATCCTCTCTGGCTGGAACAATTAGGCTCTGAGAGTCCCAAATAGTGAATGGTATTGGTTACTCTACTTCTAAAGTACTCACAATACTGCTTCAGATCCATAGTCAGGAATTACAGGAAATGCAAAGTTATAAGCTTTCATTCATCTTTCTGTCCATTGCTGATGTTTTTGCAGATTTGACAATGTTTTGAAGAGGCCAGAAAGGTGAACCTGCACACCCTCCTCACTGTGTTTGGTTGAGTTTTGTTATAAAATTAGATAATGAAGTCGGTATTTGTATTAATAATTGTTTAGCCAGGAGTAGAACCCTTTAATGTATCAATTCTATTCTTTGTATAAATGTTTTTCTAAAGATGTTTGCTTGATAAATATTGCTTGTGTTTTATTATAATTAAGATGAAATTATGGAATTGAATTTAGAAGAAGGAAGATAATTTGCTCAAAGTAGCCCCATTTTCCTCTTAAGATGGTACTTGGGCATTATTTGCAATGGTATTTTTCAAGTACTTTCTGGATGAAACATGGTAATACAGAACCAGCATGGCACTGTCTGTAGCAGTGCCTCAAACTCACCAAAAAAAAAAAAAAAAAAAAAAAATCAACACTGAAAAAGATAGGAAACAATAGACAGGCTGAGATCAAAAGTTGTTATTGATCTTTTTGATCTCACCAAAATCGATGAGGGTTTTGACTTGTATGTTTTTAGTACCAGGAATTGACTTGAGCTAAATAAAGTTAGCTGTTTTTTGGGGAAAAATCTGGCAATGGTGAAAACTGGTAAAGTGAAGAAAAAAGTGTAAATTATTCTGGCTTATAAAAAGAGGGGTTGTGGTGGGAGGGAGCAATGAAATAACCTTCACTTTTTCTATTTGAAATGCACCTTTTTCATTGCTAGTGCAAATGCTTTTTACCTTGAGATATGACCTTTGCTGTGAGCGGTTTTCTGGAACATCTTTCATGTGATGTGCCCAGTGGCACAGACAATGAAAATACACTGTATTTTTAAATACTCCTAAAATAGAAATTGCTAGACTACTTCTTTGAAAGAATCTTACCTTCAGTTCACCATAAATTAGTAATTTGAAGAGTCTGTTGTACTGTATTTCTGTTTTTTCTTAGTATTTTTATTTTTCAAAACTGAAAATTCATTTGGAAGGTTTGTGTGTTGCTCAGTAGTGGTTACTGTTGTTCAAATGTCTTAATATCTGTGTAGAAAGCAAGAAATGGCTGAACTGTAGGTAACTTGTCTAATTGCACAGCAGTAGATTGACCTTTCCAATTCAGTGTGTGCCTTTCACATACTTGACTCGTTTTTGTTCCTCTCGTGCCGCCACTGCACTTAGTTGTCAGGCTGCTGTGGTCAAGCTCCTTTTCTGTTTAGAGTTCACCTGGTTACCTGACATCAAAGCAATTTTAGGGAATACCAAGCTGTATGTGAGCTGCTTTGCAGCAGAGTAGTGAATCCCAATCATGCAGACATACAAGCGCACACACAATTTCAGCTCCTTTGGTTCAGAAACATTGATTCTGTGGAAAGTTCTGTCCAGTATTCTGACATGTAGAGTATCTATGTGGAAAACTCTAAGGAGCCCTGGTCTTGGAATGGGTTATTCAGTTTTTGTTTAGGTATTGCTGGGAGTGCTACTTGAAGAACTGGCATTGTTAAAAATGACACTCCATAACAGGACAAAAGTGATCCCTAACACAAGTAACTCTGCATCCTCTGAGGATAAAGGAAAATACTGAATTCATGTGCTGGAGATCATTCGATTGTAGAGTTTAGTAGAGCTCTCATATCTGCAGTGCTGATTTATAGTCATCATCTATGGTGAAAGGCAAAGTCATCACGGACGTTAAGTGCAGCATATGGTTCTGTATAATAAAATTCATCTTACGCTCTACCCTTTAGCCTCTACCATATGGTTTTGACTTAATTTGTAGCCATTTTTTATGCCAGATAAGTTTAAGAAAAAGTTGTACAGTGATTTATTATTCGAAGTGCAAGAAAACCCCCATGTTTCCTACACTGTCATTGATGAACGTTGATCAATTATTGCTGATTCAGTCTACAGAACAAAGTTGTTTGGATTTACCTACTAGCTATTAAACAGTTCTGTTAAAGGTGGTGATAGTGCAAATAAGCACATAGTTTAGCTTGTAAGAGATATAGAAAATTTTGTATGTGATTCTTGTTGACAGGATAAAAGGATAACTTAGAATTTGTTTGGTAGTAAAAGTACTTAGTATCACGTGTAATAACTTTGTGAGGGCTGAGTGTGTGTGTAAATACTTACACATATTTACTCTGAGAAAGGAAGGATCAGACCTGTCTCTCCAGTGCTTTGAACATAATTCAGGTAATAGTTTCATGTTTTACCCCATCTTAATTTGAATGCATATATCAAAATGAATCTTTCAGTTCTGTAATGAAAGCAGTGACCTTTGAGTATTTTTCTTAACTATCATACATGAAAATAATATTGAAGAAGTAAGAGTTGCCTCATCATGCAGGTTGTAATATGGGACTCCATTGGTCTAGCAAAATTTTTGTGCTTATGAAATATAGGAAATGTATTTTATTTTTCTCCTATTAGTAAGAGGTGCTGTTAGTGATCCCTTCATGGATCTTTAGGGGAGTGCACATAGTGCTGACTGCTCTGCTTTCTGAAAAATTAATTTGGTGTGCTTTACTCTTGGTGGAAGAATAAAGTGGAAAATATTCTGGTATATTGGATTTTCCTTGGAGACAACTTGTGACTTAGTAATTTGGAACAAATGCTTTCCATGAATTATACAAGTTGAGATGCTTTTTAAAGTATCTGAAGATATCAATAGGCTGACTTGAGCAAGGGACTTTTGTGAAGTTCTCCTGTGATCATGTTTTTTGATGACATTATTTGTTTTCATCTAATTCCTGCTACTCCAGAAATGCTGCGCCATTTAATTTTCTTGTAACATTAATGCTGAAAAGAGGAAATAAATTTCATTGGAAAAATTAATCCTCAAAGGGTAAGGAAAGAAATGATCTTTGAGTTCTGAAAATTGTATCCTAAATCTCCTTGCTGCCTCAACTTATGACAATACTGAACTCTGGATGTACTGCTGTCTGACAAGCTGTAAGGCCTTTTCCCTTTCCAGGCATCTGTTTTTTGCAATACTTGAAGAATTTCATGTCTATAAAGCTTCTGTCCATGGGCTAAATTTTGGAACTGATATCAAATTCAGCATTAAGTAGGTGGGACAGAGGGACTGATAGATGGATAGCTTGAGGAAGTAGTTGGTGTTTCATTGGGAAATAGGACTTAAACAGTGGCCAGCTGATAATGATTAGGAAACAGACACTTGAAATGGAGAGGGTACTGCAGCTACAAATTAATTGTTAGACATTTTTGGGGGAAATCTGAAGCTTTTCCTCTGGTTGTATCATGGAACAATTTGTAAAGAGCAGCTGTAGCACTGATAGTCCCAAGTATGTACCACTCTTGCGGGACATGATGATACTGGACAGTGTATGGGGATCTTGCCAAGAACTTAAACATAGCTGTGCATCAGTATTCATCTCTTTACCTGAATTTGCAGTAAATACAATTGCTCAAAATTACTCTTCTATTACCATTCAGTACATTCCTAAAAGGTGGAACTTGTGGAGAAACACTTGCTGAATCCCAAACTCTGTTCTTAGTGTGTATTCAGATTATTGCACCTTGTAAATGCCTTTAATTTCTGGAAGTAGTGTGAGACAGTGAAATAATAAGTTTTTCCAACTTTGTGGCAAAATGCTTTTATTATTTTACCACAGGTTCAAAACTGTGAATATCTTGAAACGGAAGCTGAACTCTTAGATGATTTTTAGCTTTGCTGTAGCATCAAAGTTGCTTAATAGCCTGGAAATTCTTATGGAATAGGCAGCAGAGGAAAAAGCTCTTT
>NW_008238670.1:46529-97210 GCF_000691975.1 Corvus brachyrhynchos
TGCTCATTTAGGGTACTTTATGTTATGTGTGTTTACAGAAATGCTTTTAGACCAACAAGTTTGTGTTTATATGAGACTAAAAGGAAAGTCCTTATCTGGTGTAAATTTGATGCTTGTTAGTGGCTGTATTTGGTAACACAACTAGATGCAGTGTAATACTGGACAAACATACTTCCACAGATGCTGGCTAAATTCTGCTTGATTATTTCATTTAGGGTCTTCCTGACTGACAAGATAGTATTTATTCACCATGGCTTTTTATTTAGCATTTAATTACATATTGACTGGCACTTTTCACTTAAAACAGTGTTAACTGGCCCGTTATAACTGTGTGACCATGACAAATATTTGTGCTTTGAACAGATAGCCAGAGCACTGAGCGTCAGGGGTTGTGCTAATGTGGGCAATGACTTCCTGTATGCCTGAAGCCAAATTTTATCTTTATACTTTGTAATAGGGATTTATAAAATGTGATTGAGCAGTATTTTGCTGGACTTAATGCATTTGGAAGGCAATTTTTCTTCTGGGCACATCCAGGTGTGTTAATTTTGGAATTTTAAGACACTTGTCCTGGTGGGAAGTCAGTAATAAGCATAGTAAGAAAAAAAACCAACCCTGATCTTTAAATTAATTCACAAGCCCACTGGAACTTCTTGAGTTTGATGGAAAAGGGACACTGGTCAACAAAAATGACATTCTGGTCTCACAGCTTGTACTTTTTGGCACATTGCCATGTGCATTCTGCCTGCTGCACAGTGATATTGGTAATGTCTGGAAATAAATTTGTGGGTAAAAGTGAGAATTAATTATGTGCCTAACTCATGTCCACATGCAGTAAATGATGATATGGAAGTATTCTCTCTATTAAACCCTAGGCAGGTGTGTTGGATTAGGTGAAGACAAAATTCAAGGAAATTAAATGTTTTGGTACTACCACAGAGCAGCTGATCTCAAAGACTTGCCAGTCATTGGAAAGTATAAACAGCAGCAGTGGGGCTGCTCCAGTGCACAAGTGCTCACGAGGAGTAGAAATACTGAAAACTGTACTTGGAACCTTTAAAGAGAATATAAAGCTGGGGTGAATTCTCTTCTTTGCTTGTAGATTAATATACCTGAGTAGTCCAAGGGGTGACTAAAGTTGGATGATTGAAGGATGGGGTTGCATGGGATGGTGTTGGAATAATGTTTAAATGCTTTGGTTAGCTGTGTCTTCTGTTTAGCTGTATTTGCTTCCTTCACTACCTTGAAGTACCAAATATTCCCTGTGGTCTAATGAGAGGCTTCTGTCCTAACTTCACTGTGTTTGCTGTTGAATAATATTTTCATTCTCATCATTTCAACAAAGAAAGATGTAGAGGTACAGAAAGGCCTTCAAAATAAATAGTATGAGCTTTCTTTATAATAACTTCTTGTTGTGCAGCTAATTTTATTCATTCTGTATGCTCCAACTGTGCTTGTAATATTGTATAATAGTGAAGTATTACACATGAGGCTATTGCCATGTGAGAGCACGAGCTCTCCTGGGACCAAGTTAGAGTGTGGTGTTTCTGGTGGTTTTTTGTTTGGGGTTTTCTTAATAGGTAGAATTTCAAAGTTTTCAGTGACTTTTTTTGAGCTCTGACTGAAGAGGGAATATCTGGGTTTACTTCCAAGACAAGCAATAAGCTCAAAATGTGTATGTGTACTTTGTTAACAATACCTTTTGAAATTTCCCCAAGTGCTTTGATTGAACATCAGATGTAGCCAAACCACAGAAACAAAATGATTAATTACTTTTATTGCTTTTGACTAAAAAGGGGAGATAGCAAAGGCTATATTTTATTCATTAATCATTGGGAATTATATTGGCATGGGTAGAACCATTTTAAATCTTCTGTCTCTGTTCCTTTATTTGGCAACAGCTGCAGTCATTTGAGGTAAATTGTCCATTAAAGCACTCTTTTGGCTTTTGACAAATTGCATCAAAGTGCCTCCTCCAGGGAAACACAGCCCTGAGTAGTTGTGGAAGTTTATTCTTCCTGTCAGAGGCATAAATTGTCTGAATTTCAGGACTTGCATGCACAGAGGGCAGCAGAAATAAGCAAAGAGAAGATGTATTTCTGGTCAAGACCAAGTAGAGATATAAAAAGCTTGTCTTTGTTTTGTTTGATGGCACAAAATTGCATTTTCACCCATATCTGTTTTTAACACTTGTCAATTTGTAATAATTTTGAATAACTCTTAGAACTATGGGAATGTACCTGGATGAGTATCAATCCTGTACATGTGTCTCACCCCTGGGGTAATCCCCCTTACCTTGAAAATGAGGGGCTTAAAAAGGTGCAGCATTGAGATGGAAGTTGAGATGGCTGAGAAATTTAGGGGTAAAACAGAGGCAGTCAGTTTGTTAAGCTTACAGTTATCAAAAGTCACCATGGTACTGGATACTCATAAAGTCTGCATCTTGGACTACTATAAAGTACATGAAAAATATTCACACTGTTCAAGCAATTAATTTACTGTAAATTGGATATATCTTATGAGCTCAGAATGTAACCTTAATTAGCACAGGAAATTTAGTCATAATGCTCTAATCTTATGAAACTTTCACTGCCCTAATCTCATTAGTCTGTTTTGTCTCATTTATATGCTTATTTAATGGATTAGAAATCAGTGTTTTCCCTAAATATACTTTTAAGAGAAGCAGTATTAGTTCAGCTCTTGTCCTTCCTATAGTTTATGCATGGACAAGGACATTGACCAGGGCATCTCAGCTTTGCAGAATGATTGAGTAGAAATTTCATGAGTGTTGGTAGGTAGTCAGTGTAGAAGAGGTAATCTGTGGTTAGAGCTGTGAGGGGAAAAAAAGGCAGAGGGGAGGAAAGACAACTTGTACATGTGGCTCAGGTAAAGTTTGAGCTGAGAACAGACTGCCAAATCAACAAGCCAAAATGACTTAAATTGTAGGTTATGAAGGAGAACAGATTCATGTCTGTACCTTGTGCAGTTGCTTCTCATTGCTGGTAGCAGGATCTTGGCTACCATAAAACAATGGGTATTCTTTCAAGAAAAGTATTTTTCTTTGATATTTAAATTTTTTTTGTGCTTGGGGAAGAAGGTTGCTCCACCTTTTTGCAGATAGTATCTTGTATGCAGATGGCTGACCAAAGCAATAAGAGCAAGCTGTAAAGGAGGCAGGGATGCAGATAGAGCTTGACAAAGTTATGAGCCTCAGGGTTTCTTAGCAAAGAAACTCCCTGATGGGGCTCTAGGAGCAAGTAAAAGGAAGAAAAAAAAAAAAAAACAACCAAATTTTAAAAAACTCCAGGTGTAATTAATTCTCACAAAAAATATTTAAAAAATACTTAGTGCTGAACAAGTAGAATGTTTTCTTATTTTATGTTTGCTAAACTACATGCAGAAGAGAAAAAAACCTTGCTGGGCCTTAATATACTTCCTTAAGATACATTTGATTGTGTTGTTAAATTTGAAGATCTGCTGTAGGAGACGAGATGTGACAGTCTGGTTCTTGCTGGACTTCTGTGAAAAACAGAAAATCCATGGGGGTTTTTTTAAAGTGGACTGCAATGAAAAAATGTACTATTGTCCACAGTGTCTGTCCAAAAGCTAAAGACAGCTGTATCATTGGGATGATTGTGGTTGGAAAGCTCTTCTGGAGATGGTTGAGTCCAACTGCTCTGCTTGGAGCAGGTTAACTGGAGCTGGTTGCTCAATGCTGTGTCCAGTTGGATTTTAAATATGTCCAAGTTCTGGGACTTGACAATTGTCCTGATGCTTAAGGTTGTTCTTTCTCTGGTAGTGTCTGACCACTTCTTCTGGAAAGGTGGCTTTGAAAGGCAGCACCACCATCTGTTCTATCAACCAATCTTCCTAGTTTGGTATCTCCAAAGTGGCGAAGGTCTATGTGATCCCATCATTAAGGTCTTTAGTGAAGGACAGCAATATTTGCCCCAGTATTGGCCCTTGGCTGTACCACTGATGGCCTTTGTGCTGCTGACAGCAGCCTTTTGAACCCAGCAGTTCAGCCAGTTTTCAATCCAGCATACCCAGTCTGAACTTCAGCAATTTGTTTGCCATCTTTGCACATTTTACTTTGGCAGTAGAGATTTTTGTTGTGTAACTTCACTGTCAGCATCGAATTATAGAGGTTGAAATGTATCCTCTACTTTTAGCAAGTTAGGGGTAGGTGCCGTTGTATAACAGGATTTCTTCAACCCCTCTGGAAAGGAATTTTAATTAATGCTTTAGGTGACATTTAAGGAGTGTGAACTTTGGCAACTTCTTGAACATTTTCAAGTGGTTTAAACACATCCATACTGACTTGTGTTTTCAAAACTCACACTTGAAATGTACTAAAATATAACAATCTGAGAAGCACAAGTTGAGGATCAATAGTGATGAAGTAATTTTAATAGGCAGGAGTATTTATTTAGCAGCAAACCTAGGGGCTGAGCAGTTGCACTAATGTGTAGTGAAAAACCTCAGTTCTTAAAATATAAGTTGACTGTCCTGAAAACATTTCTTGAATGCAGAAGCACAGAGCTATCAAATACTCTCTTCTTCATATAGAAGATACAGTCTTTAAAGTTTTCATTAGTCACATACTTTGTGTTAAAGTACTTAATTTTCCTCATACTTTTCAACAAATATTATCTAGAATGACTTGCAACTGCAACTGAAAAGCAAAAGACTTGTAGTGGGAAATTAGGCTGGGAAAAAGAGGCACAAATTTTCAAGTCTTTTTTTTTGTTGTTTTTGTTTCTTTCAGTCACTTTTAAAGCATTGGTTGAAAGCTCCATAATCATTTTACACAATGAAATGCAGTCTTCCCATTTATTATACCAGCAGTATTTTTAGGCCAAGGAACAGGTTAAATAAAGATGAAGTTCTCAGCTAGAGAGCTTGAGTTGGGCAGGTGAAAGCTATTGGAAAGAATGTTTGTTCAGTCGTTCATTTTCTGGACCAGAAAAGTGGATTGAGGAAGGCTTGATGATGCAGTGCATTGAATTTCCATGAAGGAGCAAAGGTAGGAAAGATCTAAACCAAGGACAATTACGCACAGGAAGGAAGGGGATAGATCAAGGTAGTTTAATTGCTGATTCAGTATTGCTTGTTCTCTGTCTGTTGGCAGAAGCACAGGTGGATTTTCTAGTCGACTTGCTTTGATTGACTGCAAGCCAGCCACACTGTGGCTTAGTGACACCACTGATAAAAGATGGGTCTGTAGTTCTTGAAGGAGTGAGGAGTGTTGCACTTAAGTCCATGTTGTCACTTACCTATAACTCATTTTTACATGTCCTTGCTAGTAGGTAAGAGCAAAAATGGTGAACAGAAGGCTGGTGAAGTATTTTCAAGACGTTCAAGTGCTCAGTCTGACAGACTAGCGTTGATTTAATCTCTGTCCTTTTACTTTGGGCTGTTGCTTTTGGGTTTTGTTTTACTTCTCTGATCAAGTAAAAAAAAATCTGTCTCTGCTAGTAAGCACTTTTCCATGTCTCCATTAGACTTCATGTTAAGTGATTTCCAAACTTCAGCATTGTATTTCAGTTTCCTCACTTAGAAGTTAAGATTATTATCAATGGAAATATTTTGTTCCTGAGGGGTTCTGGAGTAAAGGTTTTTTTTGCAAAACTCTTCTCTTTAGTAAGCATTGATAATGACAGTATGTAGAACTAACCAGATATTGTTTCATGTGGGTCCAGTAGTATTTTTGTAACCTTAACTGTTCTGATTGGCATAAAAGCACCTTCATTCTTCTCAGGTTAAGATTCCTACACTGGATGCACACAGCCCTGCTGTGGGAGTTGCTGTGCATGGTAAATCTATACCTGGGTGGGGAGAAATTCTTTCTTCCAAGTCCACCCTGGCAAAGATCTATTAATAGAGAGTCTGCAGTGTTTAAGAACACATGTACAATTTTAGGCTTTCTAGAAGAAACAGCTTGTAAGCAAATCTGCATTTTTGAACAAGTTGAAGTAAATATGAAGCTCAGTTTTTGTAGTCTTTCAAATTATAATGATTAGTCAGATAACATCTTTTTTCATGTGTTCTTGAATACCTTCTTACATTGAGTAGAATTCAAATCATATTCTTAATTAGGCAAAGGCAGGCATGGCAGAGACAGTAAATGGCTGCTGGAGAGAATACATACAGTAGAAGTATTGTTTCTCTAACCAGTGGGTTGCTTTATTAAACCATTTTTAAGTATCTCCTTCTTTAATTAAAATTTTTATAGCAGAGTGTTACTTAGATTTGGTATCTAATTCTGCTGTAATTTTTCATTTATATGAAAATTTTGAAAATTTATGTTTAAATCTGACCAAATAAAACACTTGTAATTATTCTTACATAACCATCAGCTAATGATGATCTTAACTTCCAAAGATGGGATTATAAACCTAATGTGTTGCAGTTTGTTTGCTTAGATCTTTGCATCCTTTTGTATATAACACTAGGGCACAGGAAAAGTCAGATTAAAGACATGGAAATAACTCCATGAAGTTCTGCTTTGCTGAATGTAGTGGTGTTCTGCTTATTCATAGAGTGGAAGGTCAAGGCAGATGTGGATATCTCAAGTGTCTGGGTTATTTGTGCAATAACTAGAATGGCATTTGTTGGAAGTGCCACCATCAAGGTTCTGAGAAATTCTGTACTCAAAATAAGCCGTTTATTTGGTCTCTTAATAGCTGGCTTAAAAAACTCATAGAAATATTTAATATAAAAATTTAAAATTCAATGTGTAATACTTGAAAACCATCTGCCATTTGTATAGCTAGGACAAGACACTTTAATGCTTCTTTTCCATGGTCATAGTTACAAACCAGATAGAGACTGTAGTCACCACCCTTTTTGGTGTAAGAATGCTAATTTTAGGCTTATTGATGTATTGTGACAGCTTCAAGAAAATTATCTTTAAAAATACTTTATTGTCTAATAAGTTAATTGTTAATTGCCAAGTTAATGGTTGATATTCAGGAAACCAGTATGCTCCTTTATTGATACTGCTTTTAGCAGACACCATGGTCAAAATTTATTCACTTATTTTCTTCCTCAGTTTTGGAGATCATTCAATTGCTTGAACTTCTGGGGGCTGAAATATATGTTGCAATGGAAGGTACTTTCTGAAAGCTGCAAAATGTATAAGAAGCCAGATATTTTGGACACAGAGTATGAAACTGAAAACTTGGGGCATCTGCCTTCCCCTTTATTTACTGTTGTTAAGGCTTTTGTGGGGTGTTAGTCTCAGGGTAGGGAGGCTGCAGCTGACCTGGCATAGCACGAACCCAGGCAAAGAGCATCTCAATCAACCATAGCATCAGAACAGCATTGCAGCTGAGTTGTGTCTCTTGGGTATCCACAGAAATAACAAAATGTGCATGTTTTTTATTAGAGAATCAGGTTACTGTAAAGACTGTTTAGAAGACTGATAAATCATACCAGTTTTAAATTTGAGCTTTTATGAGATTATTTCATTAATTTATATCCTCTATGAGCTATGAGTATCCATGGAGCTGAGGTCATATAGTCAGCACTGATAGCTCTGGTCCTCAATAGTTCTTAGCCTGTGAGATCAAAGAGGCTTGGTAGCAATTTGGCAACAGAAATTTGAGATGAAACAGTTGTTTTCAGCTTTGTGCATGAAGAGTTGGTCCTGTCCTCTTGCATCCTCCTGATGCTCACTGTGAAAAAAAAATGATGCCATGGAAGATAATTTTTTGAGTGCTTTGCGCAGTTAGAAATACTTCGGAAAGATGTTTTCTAAGCTAAGAGTTGAAGCAGGGTTTTACTTATTTGAACACTCATCAGGGCTCAGTTATATCGTCACGAAATACAGAGTGATGCTGCCATGCCAGCCAGGGGTTTTCCAGCCTGTGCTGTGTCAGTGCTGCAGGTGCCTGGGCTTGGGCTACTTTGATACAAGTAGTATTTAGCAGTAAATGTGTTGTGAATTTCTGAATAGGAATGTCTATTTCATGTGATTTGATTCTACTATTTACATGTAATAGTACTGAATCTTAAACAAACAAACACAATATCCAAACCAACCAAACACAATCCCCAAAACAACCAACCAAAAAACCAACCAACCAGAATCCTCAAAACAGCCAAACAAAACCCAAATAACCACAATCCCCAAACCAACCAAAACAACAAGCAAAACTATTCCCCAAACCAACCAACCATAAACCCAAGAAACCAACCAACCAAATAAAATCAACAAACGAGGAAACCAAAAAACCCAACCAACCAAAATGCCAAAATACCCAGCCAAAATCCCTAAAACAACCAACCAACCAACCACCAAACAAACCAAAATCCTCAAACCAACCAACTACAAAACCAAGCAAACAAAAAACCAACCATGATCCCTAAACCAAACAACCAAAAACCACCCAAATGCTATCTACAAAATAACCAAGAAACCACCCACAATCCCCAAAACAACCAACCACACACCCAACCACAAAACCATCCACAATCCCTAAATGAACCAACAAAAACCTAATTACCCAAAATTGCTACAACCAACCAAAAAACCAACCTCCCAAAATCCTAAAAACAAAAATCCAAAACCCCAACTGAAAAAACAACCTAACACTTCCCAAACCAACCAATGAAGAGACCATCCAAGCGCAATCCCTAAAACAGCAGACTAAAAAACTAACCAACCACAATCCCCCAAACCCACCAACCAGAAAACAACCAAACTCAACAAAATAAATTGACCAAAAAACCAACCACCCAAAACTCCCCCCAAACAAACAAACCAACCACAAACCCAACCACACACGATCTCCCCAAAACAACCAACAAACCAAGTAAACAAAACCCCCAAACCAACCAATGCAGAAACCAACCAACAAACCAACTCCACTCCCCAATTCAACCACCCGAACAAACTAATCAAATCCCCAATCCAACCAACCAAAAAGCCAACCAAATGCAATTCCCCAGCAACTAACCAAAAAAGCCAACCAACCAACCAAAAAAAATCAATCAAAAAAAAAAAAAAACTTACCAAAATCTCCAAAACAACCAAACAAAATGCCCAAAACAACCAAAAATCCAACCAAACACAATCCTTAGAACAACTAAATAACAAACCTACCAAACAAAAATCCAGCTAACCAAAATTCCCAAAACAACGAACCAAAAAACCAACCAAGCAACATCCCCAAACCAAGCAAGAAAACCCCAACCATCCAAAAGATCAACCAAAATCTCCAAAACAACCAAACAAAAAACCAACCACAGAAAATTCCAAACCAGCTAAACAAAATCCCAACCAACCAACCAAAAAAAAAAAAAAACCCCACAAGAAAAACCGAACCAAAAACAACCAAACAAATCTGGCCCTAAAATAACCCACCCTAAAAACCAAGCAAGATGAAAAATTACAATTAAAAAATTACCTAAAAGTGTGAGGACTTTTCTGTTAGCTCATCTTCTTTTATGTAATATTCCTCAAATAGATGATTTGTAATGAATGAGATAGGTGGTGCTTGATCCTCCCTTTTTTGACTGAGCTGAGAATATTCAAGCACTTACGTTTTTATTCGTTAGAACTAAACCAGAAATAAGGCATATCACTCCTTGATAAGAAATTCATGTTAAGAGGCATCACTGAGTGACACACTAGTGGTGAAGCTGAATGTCAGCATGTGTTTATGCTTTCACCCTGGGTGTATGGAGATGGGCCTCAATGCTTCTTCTAGTTTGTAAAGCCTGGTACCTTGAAAAGGCTTTCAAGAAAGGAGAAGTTATGCTTATAAAATGCCTAATGAATTAAAGCCTCAAAGGCCTTAGGGCAATTTACACATAGAGAGGAACAAATTTTACTTTCATAAAAACGACAGTGCTAATGAACAGTAACCTATGAATACACCGAAGGTTAGTCCCTTTTATACAACCAGATAAAAATTGCAATCGGGCAGTCCCAGACTCAGTTAAAAGAGGAGTGGCTCTCATATGTCTTCCTGTCATCTCATTTAAAAAGGCATTTTGTAGCTTGCAGGGAAGATGGATTTGAGGATATCATAAGGAGCTGGTAAGAAATTCATGTCTGTTGTTTATTGCAAATATAATTTGTATGCATATGTCACCCATTGTACTTAATGCTGGTGCATGATGCCCTGTGGTTATTCCCTAGTGGATTCCTCAACTGAGACTAAAGTTTAAAGAGAATATTCCAGCAATTTTGTGGTCCCCTGCCAGCTTATTAATTGAAGGAGTGAGCTTCCTGAGCTCACTGTAGGAGAGGAGTTGTCTTATTCCTTCCAAAACTAACCAAATAGCCATCTGCCTATTGGTCTATTTGTATCTTTGGCAGCTCAGTTTTTAAATTGCAAGCATTTGTTCAGCTCTCATTTAAGATGATCTTCAAGAGTGATGTGATCGTGTTTAGTTAACTTCATTGTATCGGTGATGGTGGATGGAGACTTTGCAACACAATTGTCCCAGTTTGAGAACAGATAAAAGCTTCTTGATAATGAAGAGTAATAACAAGACTCAGTATGCTGAAGTGTGTCTCATATCAACAGCACCTGATAAATTATTAACAAAGTTACCTTCTGTAATGTCTCTGGAGAGTCATGTTGTACTGTGACTGACAACTGGGAAGCCCTCTTGGTAAAGCTTTCAAAGAATGTGCTGGATAACATAGGACTTTTGTCTCTTGTAAAGAGAAATGCAGTAAGAGAAATTATTTATTTATTTTAGTGGAAGTATCATCTTCCCTCTGACCTCAGTGCATTTTGCATTGAACAGAATGATTTTTCTGGGGGAGCTGGCGCTGACTGCTTTATATGAGGTTAGGAATAAACCTTTGTCAGTACTATATAGTTTGTTACAGCTACATCTGTGACATTGGAAAGGCTGGGGAAGAAGGGAAAGGGAGAGAAGTGGTTTTGAGTATATAAAATGCGTATTTCATTGTTTTTCTAAGAAAGAGACACAAACTTGTTAGTGATTCTTTTGTTAAAGCACTCGTACACCATGGTTTCCCTGACATGCCATGTTTTCTGTAGCAGAATAACAGTAGTTCTAAATATATTCAATGACAAAATTGCGTATACTATCAAGAAAAGACTGTAAATTATATTCTGTGGCCCTAGTGTAAAAAAACCAAGCATGACTAAGGGTGTTATTCAAAAAGGCTGCTAAATAGAGAGATGAGAATAATTAAGTAGTTAAGTATTAAACATATAAGTATTTAAATAAATACATAGCTGTTTTACTTAGAGGGGGGAAAAATAAATATGAGGAACTGTAAAACTGAGGTAGAGACAACATCTAAGACACAAAAATCCTTCAAAATTTGGAACAGAATGTAGTAAATAGCATGAGTTATGTACACAAAATAGTAAGAGGAAAATTGAAAGGACATGTATAGCTATGGCATTCAACTTCAGCCATGGTTAAACTTCACTAATTTTATGTATTTCATAAGAGCAGGGGTTGAATGACAGACTGCAGAAATAGCCTAGGGGATGAGGGTGGGCAACCACCCCATACTGATATTATGTGGAAAGAAACACCTGGATCAGTCACAAATAATTCTGTTTCATGTCAATATTGATGGAGGAGGTGAAGAATTTGGTTCTGGTCCTCTGGATGGACACTAAATGAATTTTTGATTTACTATACCTAGCTTTCTATGTAAATGTAAGGCTTTTCAATATTTATGAGCTGCTTACGAAGTTTGTGTTATGGAAGTTGCTCTAGAAACTCTATTATTGTTTTATCAAATCATTAAACTGTTTGTAGGTGATGGTAAGGATTAACTGAATGATTAACTTATCCCTCTTGTACAGACACAGCACCTAATATTTACTTGATTTTTTTTTTTCTTAAATCGTAAACCAAAATACAAGGGGAGGGAGGAGAAAAATAATCCTGGTTTGATCCTTTGCAGTCAATAATTACATGTTCCTTTTTCAGCTCTGACTTCTTTCCCCCACATTATTTGGTTCACTGTTTCAATGTATCCTATTTCCTTATATTTTCTTCTCAATGCAAATTGACAGGCTGAAATAATGACTAAGCAAGTAGATTACACTGAAAAAATATTCTCATTACAAGATCTTGGTTAACTCCCAACTACAGTTCTCATCACAGAAACATCACCAACAACAGACACTAATTCAGTTTCCCTCTGGAAAAAAACATCATATAAGATGCCAGGGGCTTTTCTCAGCCCACAAAGTAAAACAGGAAGAATGCAAAGACAGAAATTATTTGACTGGAGTGTTGAGAATGATGGAAACAGTCCAGGCCAAAGAGCTATCAGGGTGTGGTTGTTTTCTAACTTACTGGTCCTCTTTTCCTCATACTTACAACATGTAATTTTGGTTCTTGACCACTAAAGACTGTGAATGGTTTGGTGTTTTGAGTACTGGGATATGTGTATGGACTAAACCTAAGTATTCTAATGCGGGAGTGTGATTTTGTTTGGTTTAGTCCGGGTCTCCCCTCAGGTTTTGTACTTGTGTATTTACCCAGTTTGTATCCTCCCAGTTCTCTGTCAATTACCCTACTTCCCTCCTTTGTCTCCTCCCTGGCCCTTGCCAATCGTGCTGGTACCCTTCCCAGGCTTCTAGAAAGCTCTGGCTAGGGCATCGTGTGATTGGCCAAAGGAAAAAGGTCCCTCCCTTCTTCTCCCATGATTGGTTCCCTTATGCGCCCTTCATTCTGTTCACCACACCCTTCCCTCCTCTGATTGGTTGTCCCTATGATCCCTCCCTTGCTACCACCCTCCCATAAAACCTCCTGCAAGTGCCTTCTGAGCTCGCTCAGAGCTGGGCATGCCTGGGAGGTGGGGCCTCGTGTCCGAGGGCTCAATAAACTTCCAGATTTCACCCAGATCTGAGTCTGCCTCCTCCCTCCACCGCCTGCCTCCATCACAGTGGTCCTGTGGAAGGACCCACGAGCCAGACCTCTGGTCTCCCGGAGTCCAGAGGCTGGCCCCCGCAGCCGACTGCGTCCGGAGCTGACCGGGCTGAGTGGGATTCGCTCCAAGGGGACGCAGAGGCATTCTAAGGCTTGCCTGCCTTTGCTCTCTCTGGGGTTCGCCTGAGGGATAGTTTATATCACCTTTCTAGCCAAATTGTCTATTTCTGCAATGTTGTAGTTTACTGATGGTTTGTTAATAATACTTGACCATAAGCATTTGACCATGTAAGTGGCTTTCTCAAAGCCGGCAAAAGTGAATTGGATCTAGGGCACAAATAACCTGAGTTTCATTCTTCTCTTGTTCCCAACTTCCCCTTTACATGTTGCGTTCAAAGCACTTTATAGCTTTGCGGACCAAAAGGGTATTGTACCACCTCACATATCAGTGTTGTTGTGCTTCAACTCCTGTGCAAGTGTTAGTATGTATTTTAATGTGTAATACCTATATAAATGCATTTAGTAAAGTTGGGGAGAGAGGCAAGGGAGGAGAAAGTTGTAGCAGTAGTATCTTCCTGGTATTTGTCCTTGGTTTGAGGAGCAAGTTGGGGAATAATGTGTTTCAATAGAGCTTGGATACAAAATATTTGATAGTTCATGTGTGAAGGATCTTGGGTGTTGCCAAGCTTTTCACTTTTCCCTGTGGCTGTTTCTGAGTTTGACTGAGCTAAAATGAATTCAGGATTGGGAAAAAAACACCCCCTATCCCAAAAAAGACATCTTTCCCAGCTGAGAACTAGACTGTAAAAGTTCTTTGTAAGTATAGCAGAATTGCATTCGTTGTCCTACATGACAGAATTTATAATTGTGTCTTTCACTGTGAGGGTAAAGGAGTCTTCACCTTTCAAGGATGCACTGGTGTTTGTGCACGTGGGGAAATGAATACCAGGAAATATCAGAAGAAATCTATGAAAACTTGGACTTTTAAGCTTAGAGAATTTTTAGACTCATTTATTTGCTTTTAGATGAAAAGAAAAAAACAACAACCTGAGGTTTTTATTTCAATTCAGTGGAAACATTGACTTTTGTGAAGTTTCGGACTTAGGTACTTGGTTCACTTGATATTTAAGTTACATTTGCTATTTGTGTTAGCAACTACACTTGTGATGTTAGGAATAAGACATAAGTCTTACTACGCATTGGAAATGTTCTTTGAAATATAAATATCTGTAGTGAAAATTGTTGCTGAAATCAAGAATGAATAAGCAACTTATTGCATCTGTTTGAAATTAATTCTTGCCTGTTGTAATTATGCAGATTAATAGATATGTTTGAGAGCATTACGAGAACATAATGAACCTAAGATCCCAGTAGTAATAAAACAGTAGTTCTGTTTAAAGAATAATTTTATAGTTTATAGAGAGAGCCTGTTAATTTGAAAGATTGCATTTAGCTGTGTTCATTTCCCTGCTGGCTGAATCCAAACTGTGAGAACTGTGAGCATTAATTAGTCACCCATGTTTTGAAAAGGAAGAGTAATAGTTTATTACTAAATGCTTTTGAAGATAGAATTAAATCTTCAAGCAGAGTGCCAAATTTTCAATCTAATGTGAAATTAGTACTTGTAAAATCATACTTTGTAATAAGCTTGAGGAGGAGCTTTGTTAACTGTCACAGGCTTCACACGAGCACTGGCTTTTCCTGAGTGTACCTTACTACAGGACTGAGGACTAACTCTGTAGGATTTAGACATCTGATCAATTTTTTCCATGTCCATCCTAACATGTCCGTGAACTATTCTCTTATTGCACTGGTTTGGAAAACTGGAAAACATATGCAGTAGTAGGGTATTGAAGGTGAATGAAATCAAATTTTAATAACTGCGCTAAGAATCCTTTTCTTTTAGTAACCAGTTTAACTTTGACTAGCTTTGCACAGTGATAAAACATTTTTCATTTTTCTGCTCATAGATATATTTTCATGCCACTAAGTACCCTGCCCACAAGCAGGCAGACTAATATTCAATTACTTCTGTACTTATCTGGTGCTAGAATATTCAGTGTTCTGTAGCCTAAAGGAAAATGTCATAGAGAACTGGAAAAGCACAGAATTAACTTTAAAATAACATGATGACTCATTAAATAGATTAGAGCTGTTTATATTCACAATTATGGAGCTTCAAAATAAAATAGGAGTGGTTGAGATAAAAAACTAAACAGTATGAAAAGGCGTAGTTAAGATGAAATAATTTATTGAATCAAAAAAGTAGAGTTTTGTAGCTGACAACCGGAAGCAGTTTAAAAACCTGTGATTTCAGCATACTAAGCAATAGTCTACAAATACTGGAAAGGTATTTCAAAATTTGAAGAAAACTTGTGTGGTCTCAGGAATAGGTCTTAGTCTTCCATGTCAGTGTCAGCAGGTGTTTTCATGCTCACATGATCCATCACAGTTTCAGTTGCCTTTAAAACAGGCTTGTAACAACCCTGCTGTGTCAGGATGCGTTGTAGCCCTTCCTGTTACAGGGACAAGCCTGGCTTCTGCAGCTCCAAAGAAAATGTTGTTGGCTGAAGGATACACTGGTTCTGTGTTTACTTATGGGTGCTGGGAGACATGAGCACAGAAGTGTGTGGTGATGAAATTAATTGTAATGTGGGTATTAATATACTTAGTATGTTAATTTTAATTGTTATTTATCAGTTTCTCACTTAAAGTATGTGAAATTACTGTCATGTGATAGAATTTTATTTTCTAGAGTATAATAGTATTTCCAGCATATAAACCTTAGCAGGACAAGATTCAGAATTTGATTTTTTTCTTTTCCATACAAAACCAGTGTACAGAGATTTTCAGGATCTCTGTTGGTCCTGCTCAGTGTAGCATTGAGTCACTTAGTCACTTGGATGTGACCAATTGGACAGATGTTCTTTGCTGCTGTGCCGGCCTCTGGTCTCTGCTTTGATGCCTTAGACTGAGGGTGACAGAATTGAGTGCCAGAAGTTTATTTTGCTTTTCTGATAACAGGGTTTTTTGAAATTTAGTGAAATTACCTGAAGTTGAATTGCATCAGTGATTTTAGATTTAAGTATATGTGACTTTTAGTTACTGGGACCAAGTGCTGTTTCCTGTCTGCAGCAATTTTCCTTTAATTACACCTTCATACACTGTCCAAACAGAACCTATCTTCCTTCTAGTCCATATTCGGTTTAAGGCTTATATGATGAAAGGGTGTTTGACATAAAATACTGATGTGAAAATACAATGAATGCATCCCTTCCTGTGCCAAAAAAAAAAAAAAAAAAAAAAAAAAAAAAAAGTAGCACGTTAATGTTAAATTCAAAACTTTTCGGAGTCTGTTGTGTTCCACTGTGGGAAACTGAGTTCTTCTGGAATTGGATGGAATTAATTTCAGGAACGAAATAAAGCCAACCGAGACAAACGTTGTATCTAAGAACTGTTTATTGGTAACAAAAAAAGCAAAAGGAAAAGGAGTTACCCTGCTAAAGAGGGCTAGAAGAGACAGAGCAGGAGGAAGGAAAATGGGAAAGGAATGGGGAGGGGGGGTGAGAGAGAGAGAGAGAGGGGAGAGAGAGAGAAAAAGAGCGCATTACCACCGGAGGTCGGGGGTGCTGTCGACGTCCACGGGGGGAGCTGGGCACGCTGCCTGCCTGGGGACGGCTCCCGCGGCGACAGGCAGCCGGACACGAGGTGAGGGGGTGCTCGGGCAGGAGGGCCAGAGGCCTGGACAGGGTCGCGGCAAGGATCACAGCAGCGGGCTGGCTCGGAGCCAGGCAGGGTTGGACGCAGGTGGCCCAGGCACGGACGCAGAGATGAAGCAGGCAGGGCGTTGCTCGGGGACACGGGGAGGCAGAACAGGCGCAAGGGCGAGCAAGAGCCAATGAGGGTAGGAGAACCAAAAGGCAGGCTGGGGCCAGGGCAAAAGGCATAAGACTCAAAAAGCAAGTTTCAAAAAGCCCCTCGGACCACCAAGCCTCCAAAGCAAGAACATAGTCTCAAAAAATCCCCAAGCCAAAAGCTCACACTCAAAAAGCAAGTTCAAAAAACCCCCCAAAAGCATAAGACCCAAAAAGCCCCAGGAGCTTGAGGTGCAGTTACTTTTCGTGGCCCCTGGCCCCTCCCAAAGTCTGCCTGCTGGCAGGAGACCATTGGCCCAGTCCAGTGTCCCGCTGCAGTCCATTGGTAGAGACCTTTCACCATCTGACTGGAGAGTGTCTCTGGAGGGTACAGTGACCTTGGTGTTCCCCTGCTGACTGCCTGTCCCATGTGAGATGTGAACTGGTTGCCAGGCAAAGTCCTCCCAGAGACAAGGCTTCTAGTTGCCTCCTGCAGGTGGCACATATGCGATCCCTCCCCCACGTGCCTCTGACAAGCGTTGTTGAGGCAAATCAAAACTGAATTGGCTCCTCACAGTCTTACCTGATCATGTGTTAGTGTCTATTGCATTTATAAGTGTTTTGTAAAAGCCGGTGATGAATACATGATATGCGTGGGCTTTCCCATGGAACTTTTCTAAATATTTAGGTTTTGCAATGACTTCTTGAAAACTTTATTCCTACTGCAATATGTGATTAAGTGCATACTATTGGTGGTGAAAAACTGTAAGGATCCAAATGTAGAGGGGAAAGTCTGAAAGCCATAGCTTCAAAAGCATTTCTGCATCCAACAGTTAATGTGATTACAGTGTTATACCCAGACTTGTGCTCCACTTGCCACATACAGCTGTCTGCCTTTGAAAGGGAAATGTTCTGTCAGGTTTTCCCTTTATATTGAGTTAAGCTGTTCTGTGATCTTCTGCACAAAACAATTTTCTTATGAACCTTACTGAAAAGTCCAGTAAATCAGACCTGTAACTTGATATCTTTTTTCTCTTCTTCTATTAATTCCCCCTGTGAGCCATTATAGGATTCTTAATGCCTATGGAACAATTTCTTCTTTAATGGTAGCTATCATCCTGCAACTGGCACTGGTACCCTTTTAACTTGATCTGACTTTGATGTTTTTATTGTCCAAGAATTTTGCTGCAGCTCCACAGTGCCTGTTGCTTGGAGCCTGTGATGTGGCTTGTAATGGTTATACAAAGGTGGCTTTCCGTAGGGGCCAGTGGGAGTGACAGCCAGATGCTTCTACAAAGAAGAGACAGTATTCTGCTTATGTTGTGGTAACTGAGACTTTTCTAGTTTGTAGTGAACTGTTAATCAGTATTCTGCAATGGAAAAAGAAGTCACGGTCCTTTTCTTGATGACTATCATGCCACAGGCCATGTCATTGAGGCATTAGATGTAAATACAGTAGTATGATATCTCTGCTTTAGTTTGGTTAATCTGTGTCTTCAGCTAGAATCTGCCAGAAATGCCATCTGCATAGTATAACTCAGGCCAAATATTGAAAATTGCAGTAGTGGCACCTGGGCTGTGAATCCAGCTCTGATATTGTGCAAAGCACTTAGGGAGGAGCTTCTCTGAATGCAGCTATGTCCCTTGGTGCTGCATATTGCATTTCTATCAGCTTTTCTGAGAAGTCTTCTTCCTCTCTGTAATAGGAGGTATCTCTAGCGAGTATTTATAACAGTCTGATTTTAGGTAGCTAACTGGAGTGTTGGAACTCTCCTGATGTGCATGTCTACTGTCTTTAACTGCATTATAAATTACATTGGCTCCCAATTTTATTCAGGGTGAATGATGCCAAAATAATAAAGCAACTTGGGAGCCTGGGAGCAGTGGAATGTAACATGTTAATAAAGTTTCCAATCATTTTTCTCCTGAAGTCGATTGAAAACACAGCAGAAGCATACTCTGTTTCTGTCAAATGTGTTGGTTCTCAGTTGTCTGAGAGGATACCCCATGGAATAGAGGAAAAGCACGGGCAATCAAGCTGCTAGGAGAATGGGTGTAGAGATTTAGGAATGGCTTGTGACTGCTGTCCTGACAGGGATCAAGTAGTCCAAGGAGCAGTAAAGTAATGTTAGTGCGATGCTGCATTTGTTCATCTTGTAGATCCATCTTTCTGTGTGTGTTAGCCCAGGGGTCTGCTGGCTAATTTGGAAGGGTTTGTTCTGTTTTGCGAAATAATCAACTGATAAAATGAACAAAGAGTCACAAAGTTACCAGAACATGTTAGCTGTTGGGGAATGCTCGCTTTCTGTGTCATTTAGACTTAAATAGTATTTATTTTTAAAATACTTCCTAAATACTTTTAGAATACAGTTAGTTCCTTGTTTTAGTTACTGAAATGCTGGAAAACTATTTTCATAGTGGAGTGTTGGAAATAAAAAAGCATTGACTTGTTTGTACAATCCAAATGAGTTCAGTGCTGAAAGCAGAAGCAGAAGACTGAAAAAGGCCCTTAGTGATAAGAGCATGTAACAGAGCACAAGTGAAGTGGCTCACCAGGTCTGCAATCAGGCAGCAGGATGGCTTTTCAAGTTAGCTGTGTGAAACCAGTCTTGCTCTGCAAAAATCCTGGATTCTGTAGACTCAAGTTAGTACTTTTTCAACAGCAGTTTAAGCTCTCTTATTGATATGGTTTGTATCTTGCCAGTCATGTTCCTCTAGCTGTACAAATACTATTGCTGATGTCCTCTGCAGTGTGGTGCTCTAGTTCCATCTCTGAAGTGTATGATGTATCCAGCTGGCAGTGCTGACTGTCAGCTGTAGTCAGTGGAAGCGTGGGTTAGTTACTCTCGATTCATTGCGAGGAATTCCTCTGCTGGAGTCAGGTGTCAGAGGCAATAACTGTCCTGTACTGCTGAAGCACTGGCTTCTCCAGGTTATTTAGTGATCTGTCAAAAAAAATTATCATATACTGATTTGAAAAGCAACACGCTGAACGGATTGTTCAAGGTAGGAGGCTATTTTGCATTTGGGGGAATAAATGTGCTTTCAATGTTGCAGTTTTGAGGAAAACAAATATAAACGTTTTCTTCTGGCTGGAAGGAATATCACTCTCTATTTTCATATAGTTGATAATAGGTTGGAAAATAATTTAGTTTTCTAGCATTCAAGGAATGCCAGAAATTTGGCAGGAGTTTTTGTGGGTTCTCATGCTCATTTCCAGTGTAACTTGAATATACTCTAAAATTACATGTTGATGGTATGCTCAGGGCAACATTGATATGACCAGATTGTGATGGTGGGTCTGTATATAGGTTTTTACGTATTTGTATACAACTTTTTAAAGAAGGGAATTGTATTTTCTGTGAATCTATGCATAAATCCACAAATTAAGAGATTCTGTAGAGCTTAAATGATAGTCTGGGGAGCAAAGCTCTCTGAACCTTGTGGTTTAGACTCAGATGGCAGTTAATCCTGGTGGTGTCCATGTCTTAGAGCCATATCCTCTGCTTGCTGCGGGTTTGTCACAGCTCTTCATGGTCATAATGGCCTTCATGAGATGAGTAATGCTGTATTGCTCATGCCTTGCTTACCTCTGCTCAGAGAGGTTCAGTATCTACTAGTTCAACTGTTATGTAGAAATTTATTAAAAATTAGTGTTTTTCATTTTC
This sequence comes from Corvus brachyrhynchos, assembly GCF_000691975.1. NCBI lineage: Eukaryota > Metazoa > Chordata > Aves > Passeriformes > Corvidae > Corvus > Corvus brachyrhynchos. The sequence continues at coordinate 66,940 of NW_008238670.1, forward strand.
TGATGGGGTTAAATGGAACTATTGCCTGATGATACACTTATGTTCTTAAGGAGAACTAATATCTGTTATCAATATACTAATTGTTAGTATTGTTTCTTGCATGTTGGCTATTGGTTTTGTGGGTTTTCTGTTGTTTTAATGACTTCTGCCTTTCAACATTATCAAGATAGATTAAGGTGTTTTCAAAATTTGTTCCCCCCATTCTTGTTTCTGTATCCTTAAGAGATATATATATATATACACACACACACATTATTAAAACATTTCATAGTTCCTTAAAAGCACAGCTGGTAATTTCCCATTTCCCCTTAGCAACTGTTAGGATTTCCTGAATACATTTTTGCAGTATGTTAATATTTCCAATTATTCTTTTTCTTGCTGTATTTTCACTTTGATTTGTTTGCTGTGTCACCTAATTTACAAGAGCATTCATATACAATGCCCATAATTTTCATGCCAGTTTTGTGTTTATTAAATTGCACAGTTAATCTAAGAGACAGAGACAAATATTGCATATATGCCTGGCAGGCTAAGTTTTTGTTGTACATTTGTATCCATGTGTTTGCCATAGTTTTTGCATTTAAAATATTCCGTCTATGCATTTAAATATTCTTTTAATGTGAGTTTAAAGGGACTAAATAGAAGGACAAAACTGAGATCACTACACAGTTTTGATGCTGAAAATAGTCCTTTTCAATCTAAATAATATCAGTGTGTAATGTAAATTATACTTTCTTAGGAAGTTGTGGAAAATAGCAGATAAATAATTCCTCTTAATGATGGAGTTCTTAAACGCAGAAGCTGAAATACTGCTTCCTGTGTGCTTTCCTTAGAAGAGGAAAGTGCCTTTTCACGAGATAGCAGGAATAGACATCAAGAATGTAAATTTATTGAATTTGTATTGAAATATTTTATGAAATGTGTTTCTGTTGTGTTGCATGTATTTGGGAGCACATAAAACCTTGCATACTCTTGTTAATAGAAGGTAAAAAATAAAGGGTAGGTTTTTAGTGGCCCATCTCCGTGATGTTGTCACAAGGTGCAGCAATCTGCACCTTAGGGATATGGTGAGGAGCAAAAACATTATATTTGAGTATATACAGTCATTTAAATGATCTTGTCTCTAAATTATCTCCTGAAGTGGTTAAGGTCATGGTGGACACTGTTGGAAGATGTTATTTTCTTTGCTATACCCAAACAGGAACATTTTATAGATTACTTCTGTTATCAAAACCATGTCTGACTGAAGATATGTGTAGGTATATTTTTCAGCCAGCAGGACACATGGGCATTTCCTTTTCTCTTGCAACGGATGGGCAAAAAGAGTACGTGAAAAGGTCCAAGAAGGGTAGTATTTATTTCACTTAGGTTTCTTCAGTATGACTTCAGGGGACACTTGCCAGCCCTGGAATCTATGTATGAAATTTGTTGCACTTAATTAGTTTTGTCTAAGACAAGAGTCACCTTCAATTGAAAAGTTTTACGTCTGAATACCAGTAGCTTTGCAGCTGATCTGATCCTGACATTAACTCTGGGGAGAAATGCAGTCTTGCAAAAGTATTTTCTGTATTTTGGATATTGTATTTTGAAAGTTTGGACACGTAATCTAAAAAAATAATAGAGCAAGAATATTAGAAAGTTGTCACTGCACAAGCCATTTAAATGTACTCTTAAATGTCAGTTCAATGGTGAAATTCTCTGCTCTCTGCGGTGTCTATCCCAGGCTAGTTATGTTCTATGCTACCAAGTTGTACTGCAGGGACTGCCTCACATCAGCCACTGGAAGGTGTGAAAACTGCAAACTGACGAGCACAGAAAGGGTCTGACAGTTTCTCCCTCAGAAGCCAGCAGTACATTTGTCCTCAAGAAAATACTGCATAATCCATACAATTTATTAGTGAACTGTGCCTTGAGCTCCAGAATTTCATGGGAGTTGAGCTGTTCAGAGGTCTAACATATCCATATAGTGTTTGTGTAGAGTGTCTCTGCATCCTTAGCACCCCCACTTGTACTTGCCCAGCCTTCTGGTTCCCCCAAAGAAAGAGAGCTCTGAACCCTTTGCTGTAGGATGCAGCTGAAGGAATTTACCCTGTTTGTTTTATGATGGAAGCAAACTCAGGTCTGTCAAAAGATATACTTTCACACCTAAAATGTGGGAGTGAGGGAATTATGATTAGGAGCATTACCTGCCCTCAGGCAAAACTAATTGTGTCTAATTTTTGCTAATACTTAATGGCAATGTTCAACAGTCAAACTTTAATGAGTTGATGATTGCTTAATGTACTTTGTGTTGAAAAGCTGTCAGTGGCCAGTGCAGGAGATGGAAATTACGTGGTCAAGGACTAGTGCTGATGCCTTAGGTTTTAACTTTTATATTTTTCAAGTCCTGTACTGCCTAATATGTAACTCTGAAGTTTCTTGTAGCCTGTTAACTACTGCTCTGTCATGCTAGTTAGACATAACAAAGCCTCTCCAGGCCTGCTCTCCAAGGACACCCAGATTTTCCCAGGCCCCAAAATGTGTCAACGAGCATCTTAAGAAGGGGGGGTAAACTTGGGGTAGTTACATCATTAACTGGGGTTGTAACTGGAGAATTGATCCTGATATGCAAATGGACCACACTTATAAAAGTGTGAAGAACTCGTGACTGAGCGTCCATCTTGGGTGTAGCCTTTTAGCTCCCCAGGGTGTACCTTGAAGGCCCTTCAAATAAATACCTACCTTTACTCCCTTATTCTTGCCTAGTCTCTGTATTTAGGTGGCCATCTCAGGCTTCAGCACAGTTGGAATAGAGGAGACTTCAGTTCTTAAATTCTTCTGAGTAAGAGGTGTGATGTTGTACTTAGACTACATTGCGGTCATCAATTCTTACTCCTAATAGCTGATACCTTCAGATTCTACTGACTGTGTTGGGAATATCTTTTCAGGGTTTAAAAAGGAAGTTTCTTTTAAGGATCATGATCTTCCAGTGCAATGGGTAGATATCAGTTGACGTGTAGACATATGACAGGTGTAGACACTATTATTGGCAACTGCTTGGAAAATAAACACAAAATATCATGTGGTAGAGTAATGCTGTCAACAAGGAGGATAACAGTAAGTTTTTCAAAGAACAAATGTCAGTGTCACTTTCACTTACATGACGGGAAAAATGGTAAAAGAAATGGACATGACCCAGAATGCCCACAGCCAAGAGGATGTGTAAGTACCAGTTTGGCTGAAATCACTGTTGCTTGTCATTCCCAGTGAGTTTTGAGAAGTCATCGCAGGCTTTTTAAATATATGAATATCAGTGTGTATAAGTCAGGTACAGGCATATGTATTTTCACATACTTTTGCTTTTTCCATGGTACAGCAAGTAATCTCAGAGCAGAGATGGCTGTGTATAAGTAATCATCTCTGATCTTTTCCAAAAGATGTTTGATTGCCAGGTGATATGCTCAGCATCAGCAAAGTTGATCAAACCCTCTCGGTCCTACTCCTTGTAGCTGTTGAGCTCTGAGATTGTAGAAGGCCTCACAGAAGTTGGCAGAAGTAATTTGCATTACCTTCAGTGAATTTTAAATCAGGCTGAAAATGCTGGTTGGTCTCAAAAGGAGTTAATACTTGGTGAGCTTTGATCTAATGAGTGGAGACCAGTGGTAAAGGAAGGAAGAGCTTTGTGGGCAAAATGCAGTAAAGCTTCATTTGCTTTTTCAAATTCCAACTTACAACTTTTGATGTAAAACCTAAGTGGAGGTATGAATCCCTACTACCACCTTAAGACATATTTGCTTCGTCATTGCTTAAGACACTGACTGAATACACATAGTTGAATTTAAAGTTGATTGCATTTAACAACAGAATTTTTAAAAGCCTTTAGTAATGTCATAATGATAGATAGCACTTAATTTAGTCTAGAATGATCCGATACGGTTATCTATAATTTACATTAGCAATGTTGAACTGACAGTGAATTCAATTAATTCTTCAATTTTATGTTCTTAACATTTAAAAACCTAACCTTGCTTTAAAATCAGTTTGCATTATTTTGAAGATGGGATTCTTAATGTTAAACCCCTATTAAGTCCTCATTTTCTCTCCTATAAGGTTGCTTTGAATTTTTTTGGTGATGTTTTTGTGGAATGTTGGTCAATAAGCAGATTTTGTGGGTGTGTCTGTGACTTAAGGATCTCTCTATTGGATATTGATCTTTGCTGTTGGATAGAACACTGGAAAAATGTGATTTATAACATGCGTTCAAACAGTGCAGACCAGGAGATTTGGGTTATTTCCTCTTCCATGTTCATTGCTATCAAGAAACACCCATGGCTGTAGGCAATAATTTATAACAACAGTGTTGCGTTGTCTGGTTTTAATTACTCTGTGGTTGTTTTTAGGAATGATAAGTATGGATTTATCCCATCTTTGAAGAAATACATAGCACATGTGATTATTTGGATTAATTAGTATGATTTAATATCACAGTTGGTGTTAGAAAGCTGGGAGAAAAGGCCAAGAATAAAGGTTAAGGGAGGCAAACCAAATAACTGAGGGTGGTGACTGACGTTAAGGTCCCTTCTGAATTCTGAGTGCTCCAGCTCAGGTGTTCTGTGATTCATTCTGTGAAGCTTCATTATCATTTTGCTATATATATATTCCAATATACGTAAGTTGACTCAGACCCTAGAGAGAGCACTTCCAATGAGTAGTTTCAGGTCTGACTGCCACAACCAGACTGCTGAGAAAACTAGAAAGCAGCCTTTCATTTGGTGTTTCTGATGGTTTGAGCTGCAAGCTCTTTCAGTCAATCTGCTTTGTGCTACAGCTCCGTGTCTTTAGTGATGCTGCACTACCTGCTGCTTGGCAACTCAACTGGAAAACAAAAAAATTGATGATGCAAACAGAAGGTCTGTTCCCAAAGCTGGGTGAAACTCTGGTGGAAGGACTTCTGCTGGAATTTTAAACACTGTGTTGCTAAACCTCTCACGTCATCTCTGTGTTAGTGGTTTTATCAACCAACTGGGATAGTCCATCCAGGGCCTGTTAATGCAAACATGGTTTTCATTGGTGCTGTTCCCTATCATTTTGGAGGATATCTGAAAATAAGGTCTAAGCAGGTATTAAACATTTTAATTTTAACCTATATTTACCCCATTTCCCTGCTATTTTAATTTTAAAGTAGGGGTGTCAAACAGAATCTGTCTAATTGCAATGGTGTAAAAAGCATGCCTTCAGTTCTAAACTGAAACCCATTGCAATCAGCAGATGTCCCACCCCGAGGAAAATGGGTTGCAAGTCTAAAACATTTGCTTTCACTCTCTCTTGGCTTGTGATCTTACCCAGGAAATAGTAAGATTTGGATCGTATCTACTCTTTGCTATGAAGCAGTTGTTAATGCTGCGTTTTCACGCTCTCGTTGCTGTTGTACTCCAGAGGCCAAATGTCCGTTCTGTGGAATGAGTGTTGGACGACTTCTCTACTTCAGCGGGATTAGGCTGTTTAATACAAGGCCACTCCATAGTTTACAGTGCCTGTAAGGTCCATAGTAAGAACCCTAAAGACAAGCATCATTTTCAAGATGCATTAATCTTTTAAAAGCAGCCAAACATAAAATGAAACCCTGGGTTGAATTCTAGTCCTCCTGAAGGAAGTGTCAAACCCGCTGGAGGGAGCTTGCCCCAGCTTTGTACCTATTATTTATATACCAGTAAAATTGACTGTAATTGTTAATGAATCCAAATACTGCATTTAAAAATCTAACCATGAACAAGAAGGGGAGAAAAGCTGTAAATACTGGGCAACCCCCAGATTTTCAGCTGCTGTAACTCAGTGTAGCTTCACAGATTAGAGAGCGGTGCTTCACTTAACAGCACTGAAGAATTAAACCAGGGAAATGGTGTAAAAATCAAAAAGGATTTTAGAATTATAATCTGAGGAAACAGAGTAAAGAAAAACATGCAAAGTTGGGCATTCCTTCTGTCAAAGGAGAAGTTAAGTTGTACATCCATGTACATGGTAGTTGCATTGAAGAAAAGCATTAGTATTGAGGCTGAATGATGTCATGGAAAAACTAGTTTGTTTTTTTAAGCACGCAGAACTGTCAGTTGAAAGGGGATAAGAACAGCATACTAATGCATTTCCCTTTTTACCTCTTGTTTTGTGAAGTGGTTAAGATTGCTGGCATTTTCCATCTGGAATTATATGCCAATGGCAGACCCCCGACTGTAATAGTAGAAGGGCAGTGACCTCATCCAAGTGCATTAACTGGAATAGTGTTTCGCTGTGAAACTGCCAAGTCTTTCAGACAGGTGCCTAATAATGCAATAGTTTGTTGTAACTATGTGTAGAGTGTAATTCATCTAATATAATTACTTTATTAGAGCTTTAGAGCCACTAACTTGAAATAGACTCTGTTAACTTTTGACATAGGAAAGACTGTAATCATCTTGCAAGCTATCAGCTCTTGGATTAAAATTTAAACCTACAGTGAGTTGCAAACTGCTTTGCATTTACCCTTAGAAGAAAAGGGAGGTTGAATAATTTTGTCATGTTAATTTATCTTAGGAAACTGGATTGCAAGGTTCTGAATTACAGTCATTATGTAAGCATGTAAAGTATTATGGACTACAAGATTCATCTAATGTGGTGTGGATGGATTAGTGCATGTGCAAAGACCATTTGAGAACATTTCCATTTTTACCACGTTTGCTAGGTCTAGTTACATCCAGTTATAAAAGATATTGGCTCTAAAATGGCAGTGGTTTGCATGTCCTAAATGTTAAGACTTTGGTTAAAGCAAAAGGAACAAAATAATTATTTTTATTTTAGCTTGTCATGTAGTTTGTACTAAGGCTTTCAGTAGGACTTTATTGTGACAGCTCATTTTCCTTTTCATTTGATGCTCTCATATACAGCTTGTTACTCTATTAAACTAGAAAGATTTAGTTTCTTGAAGAGCCTTCAATGAAGCTGTTACAAAGTCTTTTCTCAAAACAACAAGTAAAAAATGGAGCCTGAACACATGAGATTACATTGTGTTTTGGTTTATGTTGCTTTTTTGAGGAAATAAAATAGGACAGAGCAAGAGATTATTGCTTAATAAGTATCAGCTATTATCATAAAAAAGGATCATAACTTTGAGTTTCATTTTTATTTTGACCAAAACACTTTCAGATAATAAATGTTGCAATTGAATCTTGGCTTTTATAGAATGTTGTTAAAACAAGCTAAATGCTTTCCGTTTGTGGATAACAAACTGATGCTTTAAGTCTAAGAATTACTGTGGCAAAAATTTATTATTTCTTTGATTTCCTTGCAGTCTATAAAATGGACTGTTTCTGGCTATTTCTGGGACCTGTGAATGAAGGGTGTTACCTCAGGTGGAATGTCAAAAGAATATAGACATTGTGAGGCTGTGTTCTCTCCATTACTAAGAACAGTTTTTGGTCTGGGCAAGTCCTGATTCAGATAATGCCAGGAGGTTTCTACTTGAGAATCTGCCTTTTGTGGACTGTTTTATGGACATTTTCACCTTTTTTCATTGCATGTTTTTAGAATTTTCTAAGTGTGTGTTTATAAAAAAGCAGCACCCAAATTACTTGCATCTTATATGTACACAACAACTACTTTATAGTATTTTAAACTGCAAAAGCAATGATAGTGTGTGTGGAAATGGCATTTAACTCACTTGGTAGACTTGAAATATATCCCTAAGCAGTTATTGCAATATCTTATCAAATTCTCAAGCAAGAAACAAAGCTTTTTCTAAATGGAATTTTTATGAACTGTTTTAAGGACTGTTTACTGGAAAGCTGCCTAATCACTGCATTCCCTGGGTAATGGCAGGGATATGTGTGCTGAATTAGTAGCAGGAATATGCTCAACTTTACTGCCAGAGAACAGTTGATGCTGCTCTTGCTAATGCATGTAAATCACAGAACAAATTTTGAATATGGAGAAAATGTTTAAAATAGCCCCATTTAATTGTATCAGCCTAGAAATATGGTGGATGTATGTGATGAGGTCAAACAATCCTGTAAATCAAGCAATTCCTGTGCCAGGCATTCGGCAGAGTTGCAGTGCTGTGTTTGGCTTCGGGGGCAAGTGAACTCCCCATGAGGAAAACCAGAAGTCTTTCAGAGGCCCTTCTCCCTCAGGGCTGTGATTTGCAGGTGGTGTGGTCCATGCCTAGTCTGTGCAGCAGACCAACACTGAGTAACAGTGAGCAGAGTAACCAGCATCGCATGATCTCTGAGTCATCAATACATATACCACTGGTCATTACAGTCATGATGAAATCAACTGTCACAGGCTTCTCCTTCATTTGAACAGTGCCTTGCTTCAGTGATTTTTAAGGAAATTGTTGCAGCTTTTTTTTTTAAGTGGAAGAAGTAATAATTAAAACCTTTCTGTTAAAAAGATTTGGGAATAAATTTAATTTATAGAAAGATTAGGGTATATTGGGGAAAATCCATCTTGCTGGCATTCTTCTGTTTGGGTCATTGCAAAGGAACTCAAATGGGCTAAGAGGAAATTACTTGTACCATAGTGTGATGTGTGTGGCTTCCTGGGGATTTTACCTTTATGGTGAGTGTGTTTCTGAACACAATGAAGCTGCAAGCGAGTGCTAAATCCAGTTAAGGAGATTTCCAGTTTAGTCTTTTGGCTCTGGATGAGTCCCTGCTTTGCACCTGGGACATAAGATTGTCCAAAATTGTCACCTTGTACATTGTGAGGAATCTTGGTTCATTTTGAGTCTTCAGTCTGCTGGTTTAGTTTGCTGTTTCCATATTCTTCTAAAAAAGAGTAACTGCTTTCTGTTCAGCTTGTCTGTGCAGTGTCTGCATTCACAGCTGTCTGGTTTTTACCTTTTCTTCAGCTGCCTCTTCTCCAAACTGAAGTGCCCTTGTCTACTTAACCGTTTCTTTTATGGAAGCTGTTCAACAGGTGGAATTAAACTTCTTGCCCTACTCTGAATTTGCAATCACCTGCTTGAGGATGAGGCAGTCACCACTGACTTCTCAGAGTGCACTGAAGGAGGGCACTCCTATGCTTCGTTATACAGCTCTTAGCAGGTTTGAAAGGGACAGAGAAATGGAAGGGAATAGCTTTGGTTCATAAATATGTTTGCATTAATAATAATTACAGTTTAGATTAATGACTGTCATAGACAACTGATACTGCTTTACAGACTCTTTAGAAACTAAGGTCATGTGAAATAATTCAAAATAGCCTCCCTAGAATGGTAGTTCTGTTTTAAGGCTGGTGTGGTGTCAGGAGGTCACTGGGCATGGGCAAAAATAAGAGAAAAGTGAGCAAACTGACACTTCTGCCATCTCCAAGTGCTTGCATTCTACGTTCAGTCTTCCTGAAACTATTTGTGTGCCTTCCTTCATCTGGGCATTGCAAAAGCATGACTCCTTTGGTAGGAGGCTTTTCACCCTTCCCCAGTTTTGTTCCTTTGTTTCTTTTGGATGGAAATCCAAGCCAGTTGCAAATGTTTTATTTTATATTGGAATTTAGCAATGGTGTTACCAAGTACTGAAAGGAATTCAACATGTTTTCTTGTTATCAAAAGCATTTCTAGGACTGTGAATGAGGGATAGGAATCCAGGACACAGGGAAGGTGGGTCCCTGTCTATCTCTGCAGTATCTGAGAGTGCGATCAGTGAACCCCTGAATCTCTTGTGCAAATACGTTGAAAAGGCAGTGCTCCCCAAAGCAAGAAACAAAGCCGTGAAAACAAATCTACCAGTCTTATCAAAGCATGCCTTTAAAAAACAAAAGCTTCTACCCAGTATATAAAAGACTTCTTTTAATTTTTAAAATTTATAAATACAGATGTCTTGATCACAGCTGAAAGGGGTTTGTAATTATGCATTGCACGCTTGTGAATTCCTTAGCAAACCTGCTATTTTTCTTTTAAAAAGTATGTCTCTGAAATGTTTTGGCATTTTCTATTGGGAAGTATTGTTCTGCAAAACATAATTTAGTGGGAATAAAAAAACACCGGCTGGTATAAAGATGGAATAATATCTTTAGGAATTTATATTAGGATAATCTTGAGTCTAGAGGAAACTTGAATGTGGGGAGGAGAGTGGAGATTTTGAAAATCTGAGAGGGTTTTTGCTCCCACCCAGTTGTGTTTTCATTCTGTTTACTTTGGGTAATATAGTTCATGTTTCACTGTAAAACTTTTAAGGGCCTTCAGCATGTTGAATGACAGGCTGTAGTGTTATAAAATAGCATTTATTTTGTTGTGGATGTGCTGCTGTATCTCCTACATACAAGGACTTGCAGTTACATAAGTTGTATCTCATGTGAAAAAAGAACTTGGAGAACTCCATGGAGTTCAGTGAGCCCATTTCTAGCAGTGTTCACAAGCAGATTTCTACCCAGGAGCAGGATAAGGATATTTGGTATTTTTAAAGGCTTTTCCAGACTCCAGCTCTTTTGGAGCAGGCACTTAATAACTTTCTGTGTATTTAGCAACCTTCATCAGATGCCTTTGTATCAACTTGTGCAGGCTGCCTTTGGGCTCATATGAAAAATCAGGTGTAGATTATAAAATGTGAGAATACTTTTTCTCTGTGAATGCTTGAGGAGTCTCATACTCTTTTAACACAATTTAGTACTTCAAGCCTGAGAAGCTCTGGTCCCGGGGAAAATCGATAGAATTTTGTCATTACGGTCTGTCAATTATAGCTAGATTCATGTGGTCATGTAAGATTATAAATTTGTGCCAGCTTCTCAATCACAGATGTTCCAGCTGTGAAGACATGTGGCACTATTTATTCTACTCTTTTTTCATAAGGACCACAGGGGGAAACCAGTGTCCCTACCCAGAGACTGTAACGGTTATTCTGGAAGTACCTTTCAATCTTCCTCTCCATGCTGAGATGATGGCATTAGGTCTTTTTAGCCCTCACATGTTTGTTTCAAACTCCCACAGCTCACAAAATTAATTTCTGTTGGGAACACAATGTCATGATGAGGCAGGTTATTCTGACTGGGCTTTTTCTTTATCCCCTATACAAAGCAACTGATTCACTTTCTATTAATTACCACCAGCTGTAGGGACTGCCTGGTGCTTTTCCTTTAGAGCTTTCAGCCATTTGAGCTCATTCTCAGGTTTGCTGTTTGGAAAAGTAGAGAAGACAGGAGGGGGAAGGAAGGATGTAGTAGAAAGAGGCTGACTTACCACGAAGCTTAAAGCACATCCCAGCTGTAGGATGGCAGGGAATGGTTATTGTGTGTGGAGCACTATATTTTACTTAAATACAGCACAATGTTACTTGTCTCAACTTTTTTTTTTCCCAAACCCTATGAGCAAAGAAAATTCAAAAAAATTGCTTTTTAACTAATTATAAGAAATCCAATAACAGTAGCAGCTTATTTCTTTCTGACTAAATATAATGAGATTGGAACATTGCTTCATCAGGAGAATGACCTAATACAATAGCTTATTGAACCATGAAAGATTCATTAAAACTACCTTGCAAGGGTTTTTTTGGGGTGATGTTTTATGCAGTGGACTTTTTTTTTCTTTTAAAAACAACTCCAAAGTCTAAAGCAGTTACTGCATGCAGTTGTAACCCATTTTATAATACCAAGCAACATAACTTATTTTTAATTACCTGTTATGTTATAAAGATGCTACAGAAAAATCCTGATAGCTGAGTTGCACTTCGTTTGTTGGAGGCTGACGTTTGCAGCCAGGTGACTTTGCAAAATACCTGGATGTTACACACTGGGATTTTGCATAAACATTCAGGGGTTGGTGATAATTTTCAAATTTCCAGGCTGACTTAAATGAAAAAAGCTATCCTGTCCCTGAGATGCGAGTTTTGCATTTTCACTGAGATCCACAGACCAGGACTGTTTCAGGTTGATTTATAAAGGGTACTTGAAGGTAAATTATGGTGGTTTTTTTTTTTTTTTCTTTTTATGGAAATGTTAATGTTTTGAGGAAAGAGGTCAAGACTTGTTTTTACTCATTTTCCTGGTGTGTGGTCTAATGTTTGGGGTGCCCGAGAGAGAGGGTTCAATTGTGTTTTGTCCTCTGATGTGTTTTGCTCAGGCTGTTACTGAGCATGGCACCTTGAGGAATGTGAAATGTTTTGTAGGTCTCACAGCAGGGCCTGAGTTGTGGTTTTGGTGCCATGTGTGTGCTCCTCCCGTGCAGGGACCCTTGCACAGGGTCTGCTGCAGAGCTGGGGGGCTCCAGGCCTACCCCTCGGGGAGTCACACAAGTTGCATCAAGGGCACAACTCCCGAGGTGAAGAGAAACCTTTTGTGTTCATCTGTTGTTCAGAAATACTCGAGTTCCTAAACTGATGTTCTTTTTCCTCAATCTCAAGTCCAAATGTCCAGGGTGGCAGTGCGTCTGTAAAGCTTTTACAGTACAGAGTCAGTGTCTCATGTAGGACTTAAGGCCACCAACTTGTGTCAGCTTCGTTCAATGCACTGCTTGTCAAAGTTACCAAAACCAAGTTTTTCTACCCTTTGTGAACAAGAGTATTCTGTTCCCTGCAAGCCATAGTGACAAGGCAAACACTGCCCTTTCCAGCAGTTGGGTTTTCATTCCAGAAGCTTCCTTTTCCTAAACCTGACCATCATAGCAAAAGCTCAAAGGTAGAAGTAAAGTGAGTTTTGTTCTCTCCTCTTGTGTCTGTAGGATGGAGGTGAGAATTACATTGGCTTATGGTTAAGTTCTGTCCCTGAAACAACTCTTGACTGTTTCAGCTAGTCAAGTTTCCCTCTTTCCTCTCCTAGCAAGGAGTCAAAGGAGGATGAAGTGATGCTGTCTCCCATGTAAATTCTGTGTTGTTATGTGCCTCCTGTGTAAATTCCTTCTGGTTTTCGGGCATGGAATGTTTTTTCAGATGCATCTCAGGAGGAAAGAGCATTTACCTCTCGCCTGTGAACGCAGCCTGGGTTTGTGCACATTGCCAGGACTAGTCAAACATGCATACAGGCTTCAGTGCCTCCTGCTTAAACACATGCTCTGGACATTTTCCTAGCTGGCAGCAGAAAGGATGATAAGGACAGTTACATCAATTGAACTGAATTGTAAAATTTCATATCTAGTTTTTTAGTTCATTTTTTATGCATTTGTAAACCACGATCTTACCTTGTTGTTCTGTAAGTAAGCACCTTCTCTTACTGTTATTGGGGTACTGTATTGTATGAAATTTTTTAGGGTAGCTCAAAAAAAATTTAACAGCTTGAGATTTCCTTATGCCTTAATTATAGGGGTTATAAATTAGTCCTTAGGGGTTTTTTTGACAAACAGATGCCTTATTTTTATACACCAAGCTTAGTGTATTAAAGTCTCTATTGTTTCAGAACCCACAATTATCGTGGATACAAAGGACAGTTTAAAATGCATCCATTTAGTTGAAGTCTAATGGATACAAAGCTGATGGATAAATGGACATCATGTATCCTTTAGGATCATACTTGTTTTTGATAAGTAAACTTGTTTAGAATTGTTTAAAAGAGAAACAGACAAAGTTATTGTCTAATAATAAACATATATTCACGCTCTTTACACTATTAGAAAATTCTCTATTTTTATTGAGCCAGAAGCATCTCTCTGCTGATAATACCTGGCCTCAGCGTGGACTTTATTTAACATGGTACTTGTGCTACACAATAGGTGTGTGCTATAGTGCTAGACAGGTGTGATGTTACATGTTTTTATGGTGGGATATTCAATAAACACCTTAATTGGAGAGTATCCACAGCTCCCCCAGATAGCTAGATTGACAGCAGTAATGGGAAAGCTGAGTTTGACTGTCTGGATGAAGATGTTAGATTAAAAACAAAAAAGAAACAACTGAATTTATCATTTATGCCAGCGAGTAATCTCCAGTGGAGATGGAATAATCACACGGGAACTGCACAAGAAACTATTGTGCTGAAATTAAAAGCCATTCCTCTTGTGCTTTTTTGTTTTTGTTTTTAGTTAGAGTAGGGACTTTCTCTGTGCTTTATGTCTGAGCCGTGAAAACGGCCATGGGTTGGAAGTGGTGCATTAATTGTTCTTAGACTACATCCACCCATGCCAATGTCAGTTTGCCTGGATTCAGTGCTTTTCTCCATTTACTCCCATTCTTTGTACAATGTTTACAAGTCTTAGGAGGGAAATACCTGGTTTGGATAAGCAATTATTCTGCAGCCATAGATAAGATGCTTTGGTACAGCTCTTTATTTTAATAATCACTTCAGCCACTATTGTGTTTTACAGCTCAGTTCTGCTAGCTGATTTTCTTGGTTTGCAAATACTCTTTAAGCCAGAGGTTTAATTTAAAATGCTTTCAGCTGAAATAGTCATAATAAACAAACCCCCTTTTGTTGTTTTTACATGGTTTTATTGTTTACATATTCAAAATTATGAGAAACAGACCTAAAAAGGTAAATCTTAAATGAATGGAATTTCAAAATGAGATTGTGCATTGTGGCTGGCACTTGAATTTCATTTCAGTCTTCTGAACTGACTTCATTCAAAAAAACACTTAGAGAAACTCCAAATAAACACCCTGACCCCAAACAAAAAACCCCACCCAATAAAGCCTCTCCTTAGAATCTGCTGATGTTCTGTTGGCTTTGTTCTTACTTTGCTCCAAAGCCTGAACATGTTTCAGAATAATTAAGTTTTCAAGCTTCAAGAAATGTTTTACGTATTTTTTTAGGGGTTTTTCGCCTGATTTAAATCAGGCTAAAAACCCCCTATTTTTTACTTAATTTGAATAAAAATTGCTAGCTAGTTACTTGTTTATGCCATCAAACATGGAAATACCTGCTTTAAATTGTAAATTAATTCTCTTCTTATAGTCTTTACACGTTTCACATTCCACTGCTGATTACTTTGCCTGACAAATATAATTTTAAATCTGCTTTTTTGTTATTTGAAGCACCGAGACATTATTTAATTCTACTTCAATTTTGTGGGACTCTGAGTTGTGACACATAGGAATTCATTGTGAAATGTCCTGGCTAGCCTAGTGTAAAATTGATTTTTTTGGTGTGATTTTTGTTTTGTTCCAAATTGTATTATAGCACTTACTGTTATAACTGTCTTACAATGATGTTATGTCTGTCCAAAATTTTAACACTTCGGTAAGAAAAGCTTAGGAACTTTGCCAAAAGGCCTGTGGGATGGTTGGATTTTTTTTTTTTAAGTTCAAGATCTCCTTGAGTTGTCATTCTGGATAGACTTTTGAAGAGAATTAATTTCAAATACGAAACTAGGTCAGATTAATCTAGTAACAACTTGAGCAATACTCTACTTTGCAAGGAATCCTGGTGAAGGACAGTTGGAAACATGAGACCGCTCAAAATACACCAAGCCCAGTCTGATTTAGGGAAATATAAAACCTTGTGAAATAGTTGTAGCATGTTTAGGAACAGGAATTGTTAATTTTTCTACTATATTTTTGTTTCCTTTCTTTTGCTTCATCTGTATTCAGAATTATGCCTACTTTGTATGTGGAACTAAGACAAACTTCCAAACAGCAGCTTCTTGGTCTAGCTGAAACTACTAGATTCTGAACATGGTTATTTAGGACTGAGCAAGAATAGGGAGTGTTTTATCACCATTGAAGTATAATTTTACAAAATCCAGAGTCATGGTGTCCCTCAAGTACAAAGCTGTCATATATATCTACCTATAGATATAATATAAAGAAATATATCTATCTATAAAATATGGTAATAAATGATACAGAAAAAATGCTCTCTATATTTTATGTATGTGTATGGTGACAAGTGTTAAAGGAAAACCTTGACAGCTAGAAAACTTGAAATGCTTTTCATTGATTTGGAAGTGACATTGAATTGTGTGGTCTTCCTGACTTCTGATACTGCTGGCAATTTATTTCCATCTGTGACAAAAATCAGATGATGTCCATGACATTGTATTAAAAAGAAATTTCATCATTTTTTTAAAAAAAATCCTGATGAATGTAAGTGCACAGACATCTTGCAGGGTTTTCCAGGGGCCTGCTGTGCAATGGTCCAGATTCAATATTTTTTGTTTGCTGCCTGAGCAGGCAAAAGCAGAAAGTCATGATTGTGATAATCACAACGCGGTTGTTGCCAAATATACTTCCTGCAACTAGCCTACTAACCCTTGGTGGATTAAATACATGATAAAAATCCATCAAAAGGAAATCTAATAGCTGTCCTCAGTGTGAGCCTGGCTTAGGGAAGAAAAGTGTTTCTCCTGCTTAGGCTAGAAAAGTGGTATTTACTTCTAAGGGTTCTGGAAACAATTCCCAATATAAATGGGATGGGGTAGAATTAAATATGAGTGTGAGGGTTTGCCTCTCCTGGTAACTTCAGTCATCAGAAATGTCTACCATGTAAAAGAGTAAAGTAACTAAAATCTTTTCTTCCACCCTGACTTTTCTGGTTGTAGGAGGCTCTAGACCTATTAGCTTCTGACATTTGCTTTTTAGTCTTCTCTATTGAGCTCTCATTAGGTAGTCATTCTCTTTGCCAGTTATTTTCAAAATTTAGTGCTGATTGCATAGATTTATTATAAGTTTATTGCTAAATAATATAAATAAATCAGAAGACTGGTGTTTTCTTACAACTGTAATCTCAATGCATTTTCCAGTGGCCTCTCATTGCGAATTCTTCAGTACTTAAATTTAGTAGTGTCATTATGTCCTTAAGTTAATAAAAGAGACTAATAAATAATAAAAGTTAAATTGCTGTTAAATAATAAATTATATTAAATCAGTCAAAAGTCTAATACCGTATTATAAGAGAAGAGTTTGAATTGCCTGAATTTTCACAGGGCACATGAGTGAAACAACAGCTTTATTCAAGCTGTGAAGAATCCTACAACTATTCCACATAGGAGTCATGGCTCCTTGACAGAACTTGCCTGGCGTTTCACCTTCAGGCCATCTGTAGGTCTTTGACATTCTTGCTGCGTAACCATCCGTATGACATACCCTGACCCGTCAATTCATACAGTTGATACTCCCAGTCAGAATCCCATCCTTTCATAACTCCAGAGTTCTACCTTTGGCAAATTCATGCTTTCCTGCTCATTCCTGGCAGGATCGCTGCTGCAAGGGTGATTTTCCAAACCAGTCATTTTATCTACATCAGCTGCAATTCAGCTTACTGTTTTTCAACTTTCAGACTTTGCTGGTTTCTATTGTACAAGCCCTTAGCTGCTATGCTATGAAGAGTCTTTGCATACCTGAGAGGTCATTGCTCCCTTTAAATGTGCCAGTGATAACTCCCTTTCTCAGAAGGAGGAGCTTTGCAAAGTATCTGAAAAGTTACTCTTTTATTTCTTTTAAAAATTACTTTTAACTTAGGAATACCTGGGCATCTTCCTGGTGTGTTGATACTGTCATCTAGGCCAAGAGATCATTTTTGGTGTTCCTCTGTTCTGGTTATAATGTCTGAAGTCTTCTGTCTTCCAAAAACAAAGTTATATGACCATGAGTAGTGACTTGTGTATGACAGTTCTCTGTTTAGTCTGCTTTTCTGCAGCTTCCACTTACTGGGGTCACTGTCTTTGAACTCTTCAGCAGTGGCCAAGATTCAACACCTGTGCATTTGCTAAAGCATCTTGAGGTGCTTATGAATGAAAGACAGTCCTGATCTTGATTGATTTCTGGCTGAAGCACTGAGTATTGTTTGCAGGGTTGTGTGAAAATGAAAATTCTTTTTATTATTTTCTAAGTGTTCCTTATGATTTCCCAACAGCAGGCTGAACTCTCTATACTACTAAATAGTACTATTATGTCCTTTAGGATCCAGCCAGTTTTCCTACCTTTCCTTAGCCAGCTATTTTCTAATTGATTCTTGAGCTCAGGCTTCTAAGGAAGGCTTTGTATCTAAGTCTAGATCCTGGTTTTGGTCATGTGCAGTCTTGAACAGCAGTGAATGAGCACTGATGATTTAAAGGCCTTTATTCAGAGTACACAGAGAACCTTTTAATCCTAGTGAAATAAGCCAGGGAAGCTGATTTACATTGCTGTAAGTCTGACTTTGACTCCTAAACCCCCTATATTTCATTCATCATTTCAGATAAGAACTGGGTAACTGTAGCACTAATTGCTGTAGCTTTACAAATCTCTGCCTAAAATTTGCACATAAGTAGTCTGATTGTTCTTAATGAGGTGACTTATATGACTGATGAGAAAAAATTAAGCAAATCCAGTGGTTTTTTTTAAATTTGCTCTTTCAAATCAAGGAAAACACTAGAGAATTTTATGTATTCTTACTAGCTAAGCAAAGAATCAGGCTTTTTTTGATGTTAATATCACACTATTTTGACAGGAAAAAGACAGATGATCCAAGATTTTTTTCCTCTTATATCCTATCATGACATGCAGCTGAGAGGGGGAAACTTCATGCTATGTTAGATGGCTTGGATGTAAATGTGGAGTGTATTGGAACAGATGCTACACACTCCTGCAAACATACACAGAATGAAACTGGAGCTTGCCTAGGCCTAATGCTACTTATGATTTAACTCTTTCAAAACAAGGTATTTTAGAAAAAAACACAGAGAATAATTTTTCTGACGAGTGCTCTGTTCTGGTTTGGTTTTACCTTTTTCTGCAGTGGGAAGTTACTGCAGTGATTAGGAATAAGTCAGTGTCATTCATTGTGTGTCCACTCATTAGATTATTGGAAAAGCAGTTTGCTTGATTTTTTCACCATTCTTCTTTAATCTAAATTAACTTTTAAAGCCTCATGGTATCTTGATATATATATTGCAGAAATAGAAAATTCTGTTCTTGCTTTTATAAAGTGAAAAGACTGACATTTTAAGGAAAGTGAGCTGACTTGTACTGATTTGATTCTCTCATATTAGCAGAACATTTTAAACATCCTGTCATGTTAAAGTGTTATCAACTACCAGCGTATTTATCATTGGGCCAAGGCTGGTGTAGATCTTGACAAGTCTCTCGGGACTGAACCTTTTGTGTGAGCAGCACAGCCTCGGTGACTCCAGTGAAACTGGTGGGATGAGAGGCCTTGTCAGTAATGGATTTACTCTGCTCCATACTGCATCTTGAGGGCACATGTAGCTGACAAAACAGAATGCAGTGATGTTAAAGCCCACTTAACAGCAGCCAGCCTTTTTACTGCTTCCACCCCCACTCATCCAGGTAACTTTGGCTTACTATATATTAATCACTCTGCGTGTGTTTGGCTTTTAAGGACCACTAAAAGGCAGTGATGTGCAAAGTCCCTTTTAAGCCAGCTGTCGTACTCTTTATCAACACAGTTTTTTGCTACAGCTCATACTCTGAAAGTGTGACTCTTTTTAAGGAAATAGGGCCACAACTTCAGCTGAAACAAATTCTTTAAAGTTACTGCACTACTCTTAAGTAATAGCTGGTGACAGTGGAAACATCTTACACTTACTCAAGGCTAGAAGCTAAAATGTGTTTTAAGGTCAAACACGATGAAAGGATGACTTTGTAGGTCTATAGGTGGTGCTCTTGTCACTAGAGAAAGAATTCAGCCAAGGGAAGCTGCTACTCTTACACCAGTTTTTTATTGCTAATATTTTTGAACCAGTCAGTCTCGTTGTCAAGATCAGATTGTTACTTCTCATCTATTTTTTCCATGTGAGGAAAATGAGACAATATACACTGTAGTTCTGAAATATGTTGTTTGACTGCAGCATATTTTCCAATTACTTTAGCAAGTCTGATTTTGGGACAGGTATTAAGTATTCAGAGATTTTAAGTAATATGCATAGCACATAATGGACAGCTTTCTGCAACATAAACATCCAGGCTGATGCTTTTTTAGGGCTTCAGGATTACCATGGCAATTTTTAGACAGCCAGCGATGAACAAGGAATAAGGATTGCTCCTGTACTTTGTGTTTGCAGATCAGTAGGAAGGACTGCATTCAGATAGGTACAGATACATCCATTTCATGCATTCCTATTTATTTCTGCTATTTTGAAAACTTGATACTTCATTGGAGTGTAGTGTACCCAGTAGATTTTAAAGTGATCATGGAAACGAATTGGTAACTTTTATATATATAAACAAGCAATAAATATACATAAGCAAAAATGCATGAGAAATGCATTAGAAGTGAAACCTTGTGGGTATTGCTCCTTCCACCAGCTCTTATCCCTAGGCTTTTGGAGGAGATAGGATAAAGATGAGAAAGATGTAGTGAATATATAAATACAGGCTCTTTTGGTACGTTGTGGATTTTAATTTACTGAATAGGCAGGTTTTCTTTTTTTGTGCCCTGAACGTGTGTCTGGGGGTTTTGGGGGGGGGTTTTGTGGGGTTTTTTTGCTATTTCTTTTTGTTTTATACAGATGGTTTTGGCTTTGATGACTGTAGCAAAAAACACTAGAAACATCTGATTTCTAGACAAGTGTTAGCCAATTTTACAGAATAAGAAATTAATTTTGTGCTTGGATTGTGGTAATCCCTGTTACTTTATTTGAAAGTGCTATATGAATGTCTGCAACTCTACAGTTAAGGAACAATTCTAGAAAACTGGTGGTGCCCTAAAGGTGTGGTGACTATGGGCAGAAAGTGTTGTGTGTGTTCTGTAGTGGAAGCACAAATGTCCGTTTGGTACCAATGCACAGAGTAATGCTGTGTGACACGACTTGCAACTCTATTGCAATATTGCGCCGTGATTCTGGGTGTCGTTTTGGCTGTGAAACTTAGACAAGAGGAAAACATTATATTTGTTCTGGGGTGTAAAAGCAAAATCTTGTATTCCTAAGTTGTTTGTGAAATAATATCGAAACAGGTCTTCTTTAAGAAAAGCTGAGTAGTTATACCCATTGACTGAGTAAAAGGAAAGCCAATATTCAAAGTGGTATCAATCTTTTTGGACAGTTGTATGATTTACATGTTGATTATTATATATATAAAAATATGTATAATTTTGCTTCTACCAACACAAGTATGAGTGTTGGGGTTTTAGGAGCTCTCCTGGGGTTTTTTTTCTGTTAAAGGAATTTTCCTCATACGTGTTGCTAGGGGGACAAATTGTTGGGTACTTAAGAAAAACAAAAGTGGGGGCTATGGGGGGTGGGGTGCATCTGGCTACTTTCTTGTTTCATCTGGGTGTGCGGTCAGTCGGTCGGTCAGTGTTTGGACAGAGAGGGAGGCTGCTTTCTTGGGCTGCTTTTTCCTTCTGCTGGAGAAACACCGGGATCCCAAGCCCACCTTCCCTGCCCCGCTGGGAGCCGGGCTGTGGCCGCCCTCCCCCCGCCGCTGCTTCGCATTGTAGCCGTGCTCGACCTGCCCTCCCAGACCTCCGTGGGGTTCTCCGTTTGGATACATCTCGTCTGCCATCCGGGATTTGTGCTCGTCCTGCCTGCCGTTCCAGCCTTCTGTTTCCGAGGGTCCGGCCGGACACTGGGATCAGCTGCCCAGGGGTTTGTGAAGCCTTTGTTCCATCCCTTCCCGGGATCCCAGGCCACCAGTGCCGCGTGCTCCCCGAGCTCGCTCCGGAGCGCCCCCTGCAGCCGCGGGGGAACCATCGCACCTGCCCTGCTCACCGGGAGCCGCCAGCGCCCCTGCCGGCTGCGAGCGGAACTGCACCCGAGGGGAAAGGGCCTGACAGCCGAGAAGGCTGGGACTGGGTTTGTGATTGTTTGCTGTTACTGCCATAGTTGTTGTTGTTTTGTTTGACTGGTTATACACATATAGATATAAAATACTAAAGAACTGTTATTCCTATTTCCTATATCTTTGCCTAAAAGCCCCTTGATGTCAAAATTATAATAACTCGGAAGGAAAGGGGTTGCATCTGCCAGGGGAGGCTCCTGCGTTCGTTAGCAGACACCTGTCTTTCAAACCAAGACAATGTGAAACCTAAGCTTTGGATTTTAATCACTGGTAATTTGACTAGAATCACCTTGGTCTTAACTCTTTAAACCTGTGAAAATAGGAGCAGAATTTTACAATAATATTCACAAAAAACCCCAAACCAAAAGAAACAAAACAAAAAGAATCAAAACAAAGAAAAACCCCAAACCCAACAAACAAAAAAACCCAACCAAAAAAAAAAAATCAAAAACCAGGCAAAAAAACCCCCCAGCAAAACAAACAAAATCTGTCAAAAAACCCACAAAACACCCTCAATCCACCAAAAAAAAAAAAAAAAAAAAATCCCCAAAAGCAAAAAAAGAGTTTAAATCCAGCTGAGGATTAGTTGTAAAAAGGTAGTCTAAAATTCCATTTAACCACAATTTCATAATTGGAAAAGAATCATGATAGCACTTTTAACTTGTACCGCTCCTTTCATACACTCTTGGACACATTCTGCAATTTCACACTGGTATCTCTGAAAAATGTTGCTGGGTCTGTGCACTAAGAGGTGATACAGTTTTAAAAGGGTTTTGGAAAGAAATCAATACAGATGAAAATAGTAACAACTTCAGTTCCTCCATCAGAGGAATGAGTCCTTGGTCCTTGTTAAGGGACCTGAAGATTGGCTTTTGTACCTTCCATGTTCCAGGGACAAAACAAAAGAAAAAGGAACTCAAATCCTAACTGCTCAAGCTTTTGCTGTACAAGACTAACTGATGCTTAGTAAAAAGCTGATTGTGAGCAGGAATTGGTAAAGCAAAAAGAAACATGATACAAATGCATTTATTTCTATTTATTTATTTTGCACTTAGGTTTTTTCCATTCTAGGAAACCCTTGTTGTGCTGAACAGTGACCACTGATTCCTACTTGGTGCTTGGTGCAGCCAGTTGGAAACTGCCTTTGGTGGAGCATCAGTGGAGTTCAGAGACAGGCTTTTAGGCCAGATGAAGTGTTTCTGTACAGCAGTGATGTCCAATTCACATGGAATTTTTAGTGATGCAGTTTTAAGCTAACTTTTCCATGGGAAGTTTGTATTTTCCACTGCATAGGAATTGAGAAATGTGGATTATCATCTGAAAAAAAAACCTCCAGGGGAGGCGAAGGGCAGAGGGAGAACATACAACTATTCTGCCAGTTTCAGAAACTACCTCAACTTCCAAGATTTCCCAGGTTAGAGAAGTTGCCCCCAGGACTGAAACAGACAGACCTGTCTAAGCTGAACTTTCAAGCTGAAGTAAACCTCGTGTTTTGGGCTTCAGAATTCATGGCTCTAAAAGGTTTGAGCCAATCAGGCTCCTCTGGAGCACTTTCATAGCTTTTAACCCACACGATGCTCTCGCTTCAATAGCGTATTGCCCTGAGGTAAAAGGGTTTTGGTTCAGATATATGGATAGGCAGGAACAGAAGAGAAGAAAACATCCCTGCAGAGAAGACTTAGTTTGCTTTGGTTTTCATTTTTTTCTGTGACTTAGCAGGTTTCTGGATGAGTAACATCCATTATCTGTTTAACCCTTTTGGCAGCCAACCATCTGGGGCTCTGTGCAACCCAGCAGACCAATCCATCACACACCAAAGAATGGAAAATTTACACAAAAGCTGGTGACTTCAGGGACTTCCTCTTATGTGTTTTAAAGTTGGTGTAGCAGCTTGTGTACGCCAGTGTAATGAGTGGGGTAGGAGTGAGGGAGTTGCCTTAATTTAAAGTTTTTGCTTTTATTGGTGAATTTTAATTTGCACTGAGGCATGAGTTCAGCTCATCATGTTATTGGCATTTTAGCTAGTACTTAATTCCAATTTCCATAATTGAAATAACCAAAATTTTCTAACTTATCTTGGCTAGAATTCTGATAAGATTTTTTTTTCCAAGCAAAATTCCAGAAAAATAGCGTAGTAATTCATTTAAGGACTAACTTAGTTTTATGCTTCAAAGTAATCAATAATTAATTCAACGAATTAATTTCTAAAGTACCTTGATAAAGCATAAGTTGTAATGTTTCAACTGTCTGTCCTGGAGTAGCTGTTGTGTATTTTTTAAACTTTAAACTGATTGCAAAAGTCTAATTTGAAAGGAAAATGCAGTATTGTACTTCCCTCTGTGATATTTATACAGTGTGGCAAACAGTCAGCTCAGACATGCCCATGTTTCATGTTTTCAAATTATAAAAAGACCTGACCCAGAAAATGATTGAACACGAAGGCAGTAAAATGTCCAGAGAAGCAAAGCAGCAAACTTAGTTATTTTCTCTTGGGAACGTGGAAGTAGAAGAGGTAAGACAAACTGTTGCTACTCAAGCTTTTGTGTGTTGCCTGGAAGAAGCCCCCAAGTGTCAGGCTCAGTAAGCAAAAGCCTCTGGTTATGGAGGAACTGTAGTCACTTGGAACCAGAAGGGTATTACCTAAATCTTCATTAGGACTTTTAGAAAATGAAGATCATGAAGAGGTATCTGATTCAATGATTTAGAACACTTACTAAGTGATAAACTTGATAAATGTGACATCTTGCTATATCTGTAAAAATGGCCTGAATCAGAGGGGTGGCCTATCCACAGAACTTGTAAAGAATATTTTTCCCCATTTGCAACATTTCTTGATTAAGCTCTACCATAGATCATATCAAATCACTGAAAGCTAAGAGAAAAATTATACCTCCAGAGCCTTTTGCCCTTAGTAACCTACTTTCTAATTAACCTTCAAGTTTAATATAACACAGTAAGACTTTGTGTAGACACAGAGGTACCTGTGATGATTAGGGAAAGGAATTGGTTATTCTCTGTGTTCAATGTTTGAAATTATTCCTTGACGTCTCCTTGGGGACTTCTCATTAGTGCTCTTATTAGTAGCACTAAATAATATAAGTCATTCCAATACTTTTTCAGCAGAAATTTAGAAGTTTAAAGTTCTTAACATTGTTGTATGCTTAATATCAACATCGGAAAAAACTGTTCTCTTGCAGGTGAGATCTTTCTACAGGTAAAATTGGATAATCACATACCTAAGTTGCATTAATTTAGGTCATATAACAATAGCAAATGGAAGATCTTTTATGAAGTTGCATTAATTCATTGGAAAAGAAAGGTGCTCAAAAGCATGTCAAATTTCTTTGTATAAGGCAGGCTGAGGAAAGACTAGACCATACACCATGTTTTCTTTAACTTATTTTGTGGCTTTGTGCAATACAAGATGTGGAAATCTATGACCCTGATGTATCAGAATCTGTTATGTCTCTCATGACTGGATAGCATATATTTATGAAAGATTGGGTTACACCTCATTCTAAAACTGCAGAAGATTCTTTCAAGGCTGTATTTGCATTTATTGATCGTTTTGAAGGAGTGATAATACTTTACAGTTCAAACAGACCCAAGTAATGGGGAATTTATGCAAGTAAGATCTAGAAGCTTGTTTGGCTTAAAGAGAATATATAAACAAATGATTCCTGGGTAATTTTCTTTTTTCTGTTGTATTTTGGAATAGATCTACACAGCTGTTGTGTCATGGTACTGTATTAGCAACCCTGAGCACACTGGGGATGGAGAGTTGAATATTTGTGCTTTGAATTGAACACACAGCTTCCTGGAGCACTGATATGTAAAAGGTGTTGTCACCCCCTGTGTCTGCAATAAACAATTGCTTTAGCAGCTTCTTCAGACTTCCACACCCTGATCCGTATGCATTTATAATAAATAAATATAGTATGTGTAATATATAGTAAATGTCACACAGTGCTCCTGAAGGGCTCTTGATAGAAAATTTTTACTGAATTCTGACATACCTAATTCCAAACTTCAGCATCACAGGTTTTCATTTCATTATTGTTAATTGCTCTGAATTAATGAATATTTAGATTCTCATAAGCAAGAGAGAATATTGCTAGTAATTAAGATGCAGTAGGTTATCTGATTTGATTTTACTTCTACATTTGCTTGATAACTTGCCTAAAAGTAATTGGCTTGTATATTTTAGCTGTATTTGCTGATTTCAATTTGAGGAGTCAACTATTATACCCAGCTTGGAAACAGATTGCATCCAAGCTTCCACTCACTGTTGGTTGGTAGAAATGCAGAAATTTCAGAAACCATGTTTGGAACAGGTGCTCACATACACTCTTGTACAGAAAGAAATAATTAAAAATCTTAAAAAAAATGAGGGCAAAAACCAAAAAAAAAAAACCAAAAAACCCCCAGCTTTTGTGAAGTGAAAACAAAATTCTGGGAAAACAAAGAAATCCCCCTGTTAATGGCAAGGGAACAGGCATCCCCAGATCTAAGCACTGTCATGTATTCTGTAGCTTTACTTGGTCACTGAGGATGGTAGGATGCCTGGAATTCTATTCTGCTAGCCAATGGAAAACAATGTGATATGTTTGTGCTGACCTTTCCTTAAAGCTGTTTAACATCTTATTTCAAAAAGGAGCTTATACTTATATCCTGCCCCTTTTTTTCAGGCTAGATCTGCTTGTATGTTTACAGCAAGATAGATAATGTGGAACTTTAGTGATGTGTTGGGATGCAGATAAAGGTTGAAACTTGTGCTTTAGTAGAAGCTGCATACATCACCCTGAAGACACAGAGCTTCATGATTAGACCAAGTGTAAAAGTAAATAAAATGTGAGCTGTGTTTCAGACATGGAACCAATCTCTGCTGGCTTTGTGTTTTTTTCCAATATGGTACATTTATTTTAGGGATTTCCATACGTGTGTGTTTTTAGTCTTTGCGTTAGGCCTGTATGTGTATTAAGAAGGTGATCGAAAGTGCGCTTGAGAGTTTGTGAAGCATTATAGTATTTTGGAAACCTTTTTAAAGCCTTCTCACTTAACTAATGTGTTGTTACTAATGGATTTTCACAGTGCCAAGTCCAGAATGATTCCTCTGCACTGGGTGCTTTCTGATCCTGCTGGAAAAATACCTTCAAAATTAGCACAAGAAGCAAATGGAATGAATGTGGACTCTTTCATCATCTATTTACCAAATAAGTAGATATATAAAATAACATAATTGATAAATTTTCAAATGATTAATGTTTTTTACTGTAGTGTATAATTATTATAGGGAATTAATAGTTGCAGTCGTTTTTGTAGATATCATACTTGGGCATTGATATGTTTGAGAACAGAAGAAAATGTGAGGTCAGGGTAGGACAACAGCAAAATAACCACCGAGCCTTCATCAGCAAAAAGTTGTCTAACTTCTGTCAGCAAGTTTTAGTTCTTGGAAACGTTTTTTTTTTCCTCAGACAAAAAATTCTGTGCTTCAGAGGAAGATGCAGCACTTCTGCCAGTTGTGGGTGCATGGAGTTAAGTTTGTTTATCTGAGCATCTGGAAACATCTTGTCTATACTAGACACGTATAGACATTTAATATGGCTCATTTCATCCTTGAAGCATCAGATTAGAAATTACTGAAGAGAATCAATTCGGAGCAAAAATGTGAACGCATATTTTCTAATGTAATGATTTTCTTGATATTATATAATATTAGAACAGACTAGAAAATGTAAAATGGAATATCAGAAGTTCTGCTTATTGAAGCCAAACTTTTGTGTATTTCTAAATGAATAGTAATATGTTTTATATACTAGAGTACAGCAGATCCCAATTTGATAGGGAAGTAGGATGGTGGCATTACGACTGTGGACACCCCCACCTCCCTCACTCCATTTCCCCTGATGTTACTTATGGCCCTCGCAGATAGCTTTGCTTTTTTGTGATCCAGAACAGTAGCAAAAGGGACCCAGACATTCATGGTTATGTTCTGAGCAATCCCAGAGAAGAGAATATGACTTCAGGGTGGATAATGGGAGAAGGCAATATCTTTAAATGGTTGCTTCTCTGTCATTATTACTCCACAACTTCTCAAGCTCTACTCCCCTTCCTTTTTCCATTAGTCTGCATTAATTGAATGGTGTGATTCTAACAAAGCTTTCTTAGCAAAGCTATAGACCCTTGCAATGAACTATATAATGAAATTTATATAATGAAATTTGTAGATGTGGATTTGCTTCTTGTTCGTAGCATGTAGAAAAGGAACTAGATTTTTTCATAGGAAAATATCACATGTGGTAAATCTGTACTGCTCAAACTTATTTTTAAAATGTTTCCTAAGAATCGCTGTTGAAGTGTGAAAAATGAGTTGAATTTGGGGCATGCAAAAGTAATGGATTAGAGTTTTGTCATGAAATGTAAATAGATAGGGTGTGTCTCCTTTTCATTCCTATGGAGTGATTGTATTATTATGTATTAATACACATAATTAATGATACATATAATTAAAATCATTCAACTACAGACATTTCCTCAGTCAATAGAGACCTGTTCCTACCACATTTATTGTTGTGTGTTTTCAGTAGTTCTCATGTGCATAACATTTTATGGAAACTTGGAGAGCATCCATTAAAATAAAAGGTTTACATCAAAAAATTATATTAGAGCTACCTTCCTTATATTGTCACATGGCACATGTTTGGCATTTTTAAATGTAGTGATTTGCTGAACTCAAGTGAAATAGTTATGTAGTTATGTAGTCACTTAGCTTGCTGGTAACTCTCATCAACCATATCCTAAGCCACATTTTGGGAGAGGTTAGGGATTAAAGTTTTTAATTGAGTAAAATATTTTATTTTTAAAAGTAATCAAATGTTACAAATTAAACATACCAAGACTATGCAAACCTTTATCTTCCACTGCTAAACAGTGTTTCTGTATCTCTTCAAGTCAAATCCTCTGAAATACCAATTTTCCCTGCACCTTATTTTTCTCTGCCTTGAGTGGTTTATGCCTTGGTCAGGTTTTCCTTTCCAGGTTTCATTTGCCACAGGTCTCGTAGCAGTCAGTATTTCTTCTGACTGCTGATATTTTTCCTTCAGACTGATTTCCAGTGTTCAGCACATGCTCCCAATGTGACTCCTTTAATTCTCTCTGCTTCAGGCATCTCTGCTTTGAGTTCCTAAAAAAACCTGGGGAGTGACAAGCACTGAGAACAAGTCAAGATCTGTGAGAAATTATTTGCACTTGCCATTTGAATCAGAAGCTGGTGTGAGTACTTAAGATGGAGCTTTGTTGACAAATGAAAAATTTTCCCTCTTGTTTGGAAAACTCAGCAAGTCTGTGCTAATATACAGCAATTTATCTTGAAGGAAAGCCAGCCAACACCTAAAAGGCCTGGTAAAGTGCTTACTATTAATTTGTTTGAGGAGTAAGTAAATATGCATTATGTCTTTGTAGTGTGTATTCAGCAGGTGCTTTTCCAATAAAAGGAAACATACAAATCACAGTAATGTTCCTCAGATACATGGACCAAACAATTGGCTATGTCTGTGGCTTTTTTCCTTCCTTAGAGGGTCAACCAGTAATGGTAACATATATGCTATTTTAATTGTAGAAAAGTAAGATGCCCTCACAAGGAAGAATTTTTCCTAATATCCAATCTAAACCTACTGTGTCAGTTTGAAACCATTCCCCCTTGCCCTGGAACTCAACACCCTTGTAAATAGCTTCTTTCTTGTAGGCTCCTTTCCTACAAAGAAGGCCACAATAAGGTCACCACAAAGCCTTCTCTTCTCCAGGCTGAACCATCCCAACGTACATCGGCATCTCTGCTCCATCAGGTGGCTGTTGGCAGGAGCAACTGAAGCAATTGGTGGCAGAACTTGGTATCTGTCAGATGTTGCTCCTTCCTGGAATGATTTTTTCATGGAAGTCATTACCAGCAGCACAAAAACCACCATCTGCTGTTGAATTCCACAGGACAATTAGACTCTAGAGAGATACTGTCAAGTTTCATTGTGTTTTTCTGACTTTTTCTTGCTTTCTGGAAAAAATCATCAGCCCAGTCTCTGATGCACAATGCCCCAGCTGCTGCCTATCTGGCTGTGGCCAGCAGCTCATGCCCAAACACAACTGGGTGCCTGCTGGGCAAGGGAATGGACAGGCATAAGCAGGGAGCTTCCGCAATGAACAAGAGACACTTGGGGAAGTGCAGAGGATAGGGATAACTCTGTGATGAGAGAACCTGTTCTGTGTCTCTGATTATGGTGCCAGCACCATGAAGAAGGAGCCAAGACAAGCACTGGAAACAGACATGTCCTGCCACTTTCTGCTGTTCGATGGACACAGATCACATTTGTTCCCATGGCTCCAAAAGACTTTATCTAGGAACAACGGAGGGCCATGCATTGGTTGGGAATGGCCTCCAGCAAGAGCAAAGACACATCCTCTATCAGCAGAGAGGAGCTTCTGAAGTGGTCCATCTCTGCAGTGTGTCCCTCCACCCCTGAACCTCAGCCGCAGGAGTCCCTGCTTTTCTCCAGCATCTCTTGCTTCTTCGTTCGTTCTGAGGAAGTTCTACATTTAGAGTTTAGAAGTTCATGCATGTTTTTTTAGGTGCCTGCATGGAGGAGAGGGACGGCAGCTGCAGCGCAGGGCTCATGTCCCACCAGACTCTA